>NW_026057580.1:34096692-34338080 GCF_023721935.1 Panthera uncia | reverse complement strand
CTTTGCTGAATTCATGTATCAGTTCTAGCAGACTTTTGGTGGAGTCTATCGGATTTTCCATGTATAATATCATGTCATCTGCAAAAAGCGAAAGCTTGACTTCATCTTTGCCAATTTTGATGCCTTTGATTTCCTTTTGTTGTCTGATTGCTGATGCTAGAACTTCCAGCACTATATTAAACAACAGCGGTGAGAGTGGGCATCCCTGTCGTGTTCCTGATCTCAGGGAAAAAGCTCTCAGTTTTTCCCCGTTGAGGATGATGTTAGCTGTGGGCTTTTCATAAATGGCCTTTATGATCTTTAAGTATGTTCCTTCTATCCCGACTTTCTCAAGGGTTTTTATTAAGAAAGGGTGCTGGATTTTGTCAAAGGCCTTTTCTGCATCGATTGACAGGATCATATGGTTCTTCTCTTTTTTTTTGTTAATGTGATGTATCACGTTGATCGATTTGCGAATGTTGAACCAGCCCTGCATCCCAGGAATGAATCCCACTTGATCATGGTGAATAATTCTTTTTATATGCTGTTGAATTCGATTTGCTAGTATGTTATTGAGAATTTTTGCATCCATATTCATCAGAGATATTGGCCTGTAGTTCTCTTTTTTTTACTGGGTCTCTGTCTGGTTTAGGAATCAAAGTAATACTGGCTTCATAGAATGAGTCTGGAAGTTTTCCTTTCCTTTCTATTTCTTGGAATAGCTTGAGAAGGATAGGTATTATCTCTGCTTTAAACGTCTGGTAGAACTCCCCTGGGAAGCCATCTGGTCCTGGACTCTTATTTGTTGGGAGATTTTTGATAACCGATTCAATTTCTTCGCTGGTTATGGGTCTGTTCAAGCTTTCTATTTCCTCCTGATTGAGTTTTGGAAGAGTGTGGGTGTTTAGGAATTTGTCCATTTCTTCCAGGTTGTCCAATTTGTTGGCATATAATTTTTCATAGTATTCCCTGATAATTGTTTGTATCTCTGAGGGATTGGTTGTAATAATTCCATTTTCATTCATGATTTTATATATTTGGGTCATCTCCCTTTTCTTTTTGAGAAGCCTGGCTAGAGGTTTGTCAATTTTGTTTATATTTTCAAAAAACCAACTCTTGGTTTCATTGATCTGCTCTACCGTTTTTTTTAGATTCTATATTGTTTATTTCTGCTCTGATCTTTATTATTTCTCTTCTTCTGCTGGGTTTAGGCTGCCTTTGCTGTTCTGCTTCTATTTCCTTTAGGTGTGCTGTTAGATTTTGTATTTGGGATTTTTCTTGTTTCTTGAGATAGGCCTGGATGGCAATGTATTTTCCTCTCAGGACTGCCTTCGCTGCGTCCCAAAGCGTTTGGATTGTTGTATTTTCATTTTTGTTTGTTTCCATATATTTTTTAATTTCTTCTCTAATTGCCTGGTTGACCCACTCATTCGTTAGTAGGGTGTTCTTTAACCTCCATGCTTTTGGAGGTTTTCCAGACTTTTTCCTGTGGTTGATTTCAAGCTTCATAGCATTGTGGTCTGAAAGTATGCATGGTATAATTTCAATTCTTGTAAACTTATGAAGGGCTGTTTTGTGACCCAGTATATGATCTATCTTGGAGAATGTTCCATGTGCACTCGAGAAGAAAGTATATTCTGTTGCTTTGGGATGCAGAGTTCTAAATATATCTGTCAAGTCCATCTGATCCAATGTATCATTCAGGGCCCTTGTTTCTTTATTGACTGTGTGTCTAGATGATCTATCCATTTCTGTAAGTGGGGTGTTAAAGTCCCCTGCAATGACCACATTCTTATCAATAAGGTTGCTTATGT
Organism: Panthera uncia; assembly: GCF_023721935.1. Taxonomy (NCBI): domain Eukaryota; kingdom Metazoa; phylum Chordata; class Mammalia; order Carnivora; family Felidae; genus Panthera; species Panthera uncia. The sequence continues at coordinate 34,336,287 of NW_026057580.1, read as the reverse complement.
TTATGAGTAATTGTTTTATATATCTGGGGGCTCCGGTATTCGGCGCATAGACATTTATAATAGTTAGCTCTTCCTGATGGATAGACCCTGTGATTATTATATAATGCCCTTCTTCATCTCTTGTTACAGCCTTTAATTTAAAGTCTAGTTTGTCTGATATAAGTATGGCTACTCCAGCTTTCTTTTGGCTTCCAGTAGCATGATAAATAGTTCTCCATCCCCTCACTCTCAATCTAAAGGTGTCCTCAGATCTAAAATGAGTCTCTTGTAGACAGCAAATAGATGGGTCTTGTTTTTTTATCCATTCTGATACCCTATGTCTTTTAGTTGGCGCATCTAATCCATTTACATTCAGTGTTATTATAGAAAGATACGGGTTTAGAGTCATTGTGATGTCTGTATGTTTTATGCTTGTAGTGATGTCTCTGGTACTTTGTCTCACAGGATCCCCCTTAGGATCTCTTGTAGGGCTGGTTTCGTGGTGACAAATTCCTTCAGTTTTTGTTTGTTTGGGAAGACCTTTATCTCTCCTTCTATTCTAAATGACAGACTTGCTGGATAAAGGATTCTCGGCTGCATATTTTTTCTGTTTAGCACACTGTAGATATCGTGCCAAGCCTTTCTGGCCTGCCAAGTTTCAAAGGAGAGATCAGTCACGAGTCTTATAGGTCTCCCTTTATATGTGAGGGCACGTTTATCCCTTGCTGCTTTCAGAATTTTCTCTTTATCCTTGTATTTTGCCAGTTTCACTATGATATGTCGTGCAGAAGATCGATTCAAGTTACGTCTGAAGGGAGTTCTCTGTGCCTCTTGGATTTCAATGCCTTTTTCCTTCCCCAGTTCAGGGAAGTTCTCAGCTATAATTTGTTCAAGTACCCCTTCAGCACCTTTCCCTCTCTCTTCCTCCTCTGGGATACCAATTATGCGTATATTATTTCTTTTTAGTGTATCACTTAGTTCTCTAATTTTCCCCTCATACTCCTGGATTTTTTTATCTCTCTTTCTTTCAGCTTCCTCTTTCTCCATAACTTTATCTTCTAGTTCACCTATTCTCTCCTCTGCCTCTTCAAGCCGAGCCGTCGTGGTTTCCATTTTGTTTTGCATTTCGTTTAAAGCGTTTTTCAGCTGCTCGTGACTGGTCCTTAGTCCCTTGATCTCTGTGGCAAGAGATTCTCTGCTGTCCTGTATACTGTTTTCAAGCCCAGCAATTAATTTTATGACTATTATTCTAAATTCACTTTCTGTTATATTATTTAAATCCTTTTTGATCAGTTCATTAGCTGTTGTTATTTCCTGGAGATTCTTCTGAGGGGAATTCTTCCGTTTGGTCATTTTGGTTAGTCCCTGGAGTGGTGAGGACCTGCAGGGCACTTCCCCTGTGCTGTGGTGTGTAACTGGAGTTGGTGGGCGGGGCCGCAGTCCGACCTGATGTCTGCCCCCAGCCCACCGCTGGGGCCACAGTCAGACTGGTGTGTGCCTTCTCTTCCCCTCTCCTAGGGGCGGGATTCACTGTGGGGTGGTGTGGCCCGTCTGGGCTGCTTGCACACTGCCAGGCTTGTGTTGCTGGGGATCTGGCGTATTAGCTGGGGTGGGTAGGCAAGGTGCACGGGGGCAGGAGGGGCAGGCTTAGCTCGCTTCTCCTTAGGTGATCCACTTCAGGAGGGGCCCTGTGGCAGCGGGAGGGAGTCAGATCTGCTGCTGGAGGTTTGGCTCCGCAGAAGCACAGAGGTGGGTGTTTGCTTGGAGCGAGCAAGTTCCCTGGCAGGAACTGGTTCCCTTTGGGATTTTGGCTGGGGGATGGGCGGGGGAGATGGCGCTGGCGAGCGCCTTTGTTCCCCGCCAAGCTGAGCTCTGCCGTCCAGGGGCTCAGCAGCTCTCCCTCCCTTTGTCCTCCAGCCTTCCCGCTTTCCGAGCAGAGCTTTTAACTTATGACCTCCCAGACGCTAAGTCGCGCTTGCTGTCGGAACACAGTCTGTCCGGCCCCTCCGCTTTTGCCAGCCAGACTCGGGGGCTCCGCTTGGCCGGCGAGCCGCCCCTCCGCCCCGGCTCCCTCCCGCCAGTCCGTGGAGTGAGCACCGCCTCGCCGCCCTTCCTACCCTCTTCCGTGGGCCTCTCGTCTGCGCTTGGCTCCGGAGACTCCGTTCTGCTAATCCTCTGGCGGTTTTCTGGGTTATTTAGGCAGGTGTAGGTGGAATCTAAGTGATCAGCAGGACGCGCGGTGAGCCCAGCGTCCTCCTACGCCGCCACCTTCCGGACTCTCTTAAATTTTTTTTAATGTTTATTTATTTTTGAGACAGAGAGAGACAGAGCATGAACGGGGGAGGGTCAGAGAGAGGGAGACACAGAATCTGAAACAGGCTCCAGGCTCTAAGCTGTCAGCACAGAGCCCGACGCGGGGCTTGAACTCACACACCGCGAGATCATGACCTGAGCCAAAGTCGGCCGCTCAACCGACTGAGCCACCCAGGCGCCCCAAGGAATTTTAAATTAAATAAATATATCTTAGTTCTATAAATTCTATTTAGTTCCTTTCCAAAGTTATGTAATTCCTAAAATATGCTCAGTCTTAGTCCTTAGTCATATATACAACTTTCTTTTTTTTAAATATTTACTTATTTTTGAGAGACAGTGAGTCTGGGAGGGGCAGAGAGAGAGAGAGAGGGAGACAGACTATCTCAAGCAGACTCTGTGCTAACAGCACACTGTGGGGCTCAAACTCAAGAATCATGAGATCATGACCTGAGCTGAAATCAAGTATCAGATGTTTAACCAACTGAGCCATTCACCCACCCCTACAATATTCTTTTTTTATGTATGGAAGCATTTTAATCATATTTATTTTATATTCTGCATTAAATAATTTCAACATTCTGTATCGTGTGTCAGATCCTAGGTCAAGTCTATCTAATTCATTGTTGGCTGTTTTTGATGACTCCGCTTACTGTAGTTTGTTTTCTTGTGTGTGTGTTTTTATTTGGTTGAGCTTAATTTAATGGAAACAATTTGGGAATTACTTTCACCAAATAAACATGTATTTACTTCTGGTAGGTGCTCTACCAATCTGGTACACTACCCACCTGAAGTACTATAAATTAAATTGTTAGCATGGTTTTTCTTGAACTGTGCAGTTTTATGATTTCAAACCCTGAGCTCATGTTCAGATAGGCTGGTTATTAATTTTCAGGCAATAATTTTTCCCTACATGAAGCCAAGGACTAAGATTTTTAAAGCTCCCTTTTGACTGATTTCACCAAGATATGATTTTTTTTCCTACTTCAAACATTCACTGAAAGTCTAGACCTTCGAGCCTCCTACCTTTATGCATGAGTGTTAGTTATTTGCACATCTTGTTAGACAAAAGGTCTTATCTCCTTTTCCTTCATGAAGTTGTCAAAACCCTGGCCTCCATTTCTTGTATTACAGACAGTCCAGGAAAAGCAGGACATTAGTTCTAGCTTATCACTCTAGTTTCAATTTTCTCCTTGTTTTGAAGATATTCATCTTATAATTTCTACATGCTATTAGTGGGAGCATTTATATAATATCTAATCTAACAGAAGTGGAAGCTTCTCTACATCTCTTAAAATTAAAAATTTTCCCAACTCCAGAATAAAAGAGCACAGCATAGGGAATAGGGAATATAATCAATGATACCGTCCATAATGGCATCATATGGTGAGAGATGGTAGGTACACTGTGGTGAGCATTGCATGATGTATAGATAAGTTGAATCACTATGTTATACACCTAAAACCAATGTAACATTTTATATCAACTATGCTCAAATTAAAAAATAATAATAATTTTAAAAAGTTTGCTAACTCCATTCTAGCAAGGCTATTTCAGTAAATGTTAAAACTTCAAAAGACTAAAGCTGAATTCAGTATTTAAACACCTAAAATAATCTTTAAAGTGAAATTTGGTTAATGTGGAGGTAATATCAAGAAATCAAATTTAAGGAACGTCAAGATTATCAAGACTAATACCAACATTTTACTTAATAAAGTGTCTGTCTTCCTAACCAACATTCTTACAATATTAGACAAATTATATAGTTCTGATGCAAATTTGAAACTTATCTGTAGAACTGATCAGCCAAATAGCTGATATTAATCATATGGAACTCATTAGAAGAGAAAACAGTAACCTATTTATTCAACTTGATTTAACCTTCATTTTTTATCTCTTAACTTTAATATATTTAGTGTTCTGAAAGTTAAAGCATATACTAAAACTAGTTTAAGCACAAATATATATTTTAAATAAAAATCCTTTTGGTATTTTATCGTTTTTGGTGCAATTATAAATGGGATAGATTCCTTGATTTCTCTTTCTGTTGCTTCATTATTGGTGTATAGAAATGCAACTGATTTCTGTGCATTGATTTTATATCCTGTGACTTTGCTGAATTCATGGACAGTTCTAGCAGTTTTTTGGTGGAATCTTTTGGGTTTTCCATATAAAGTATTGTGTTGTCTGTGAAGAGTGAATGTTTGACTTCCTCCTTGCCAATTTGGATGCCTTTTATTTCCTTGTCTTGTCTGGTTGCTGAGGCTAGGACTTCCAATACTATGTTGAAAAACAGTGGCAAGAGTGGACATCCCTGTCGTGTTCCTGACCTTAGGGAGAAAGCTTTTAGTTTTTCCCCATTGCAGATGATATTAACAGTGGGTCTTTCATATATGGCTTTTATGATCTTGAGGTATGATCCTTCTATCCCTACTTTCCTGAGGGTTTTTACCATGAAAGTATGCTGTATTTTGTTAATACTTTCTCTGCATTTATTGAGAGGATCATGTGGTTTTTGTCCTTTCTTTTATCAATGTGATATATCACATTGATTGATTTGCAGATATTAAACCAGCCCTGAATCCCAGGTATAAATCCCACTTGATCATGGTGAATAATTCTTTTAATGTATTGTTGGATCCAGTTGGCTAGTATCTTGTTGAGAATTTTTGCATTCATGTTCATCAGGGAAATTGGTCTGTAATTCCCTTTTTTAGTAGGGTCTTTGTCTGGTTTTGGAATCAAGGTAATGCTGGCCTCATAGATGAGTTTGGAAGTTTTCCTTCCATTTCTATTTTTTGGAATAACTTCAAAAGAATAGGTGTTAAATCTTCTTGAAATGTGTGATAGAATTCCCCTGGAAAGCCATCCGGCCCTGGACTCTTGCCTTTGGGAGATTTTTAATTACTAATTTAATTTCTTTACTGGTTATGGGTCTGTTAAAATTTTCTATTTCTTCCTGTTTCAGTTTTTTTAGTTTATATGTTTCTAGAAAATTTTCCATATCTTCCAGATTGCCCAATTTATTGGCATGTAATTGCTCGTAATATTCTCTTATTATTGTTTGTATTTCTGCTGTGTTGGTTGTGATCTCTCCTCCTTCATTCTTGGTTTTATTTATTTGGATTCTTTCCTTTTTCTTTTTTATCAAACTGGCTAGAGGGTTATCAATTTTGTTAATTCTTTCAAAAAAAAAAAAAAAACAGCTCCTGGTTTCATTGATCTGTTCTACTGGTTTTTGTTTTGTTTTGTTTTGTTTTTGTTTGTTAGTTTGACTGGTTGGTTGGTTTCAATAGCTTTGATTTCTGCTCTAATCTTTATTATTTCTCATCTTCTTCTGGTTTGGGGTTTTATTTTCTGTTCTTTTTCTAGTTCTTTAAGGTGTAAGTTTAGGTTGTGTATCTAAGGCTTTTATTCCTTCTTTAGGATTGTTTCTTTAGGATCCTATTTATGATTTCTATATACTTCCCTCTTATGACCAACTTTGCTGCATCCAGAGGTTTTGGGCTGTGGTGTTATCATTTTCATTGGCTTCCATGTACATTTTTATTTCCTCTTTAACTTCTTGGTTAACCCATTAATTCCTTAATAGGATGTTCTTTAATCTCCAAGCATTTGTTGTCTTTCCAAATTTTTTCTTGTCATTGATTTTGAGTTTCATAGAATTGTGGTCTGAAAATATGCACGGTATGATCTCAATCTTTTTGTACTTATTGAGGCTGATTTGTTTCCCAGTATGTGATCTATTCTTGATAATGTTCCATGTGCACTTGAGAAGAATGTGTATTCCTCTGCTTTAGGATGAAATGTTCTGAATATATCTGTTAAATCTATCCAGTCCACTGTGTCATTCAAAACTATTGTTTCCTTTGATTTTCTGCTTAGATGTTCTGTTCATTGCTGTAAGTGCTGAAAACTATAGAAAGCTTGTGAAAGAAATTGAAGAAGACACACACACACAATAAAGGAAAAATATTCCATGCTCATGAATTGGAAGAACAAATATTGTTAAAATGTCGATACTACCCAAAGCAATCTACATATTCAATGCAATGCCTATCAAAATAACACCATCATTCTTCACAGAGCTAGAAAAAACAATTCTAAAGCTTGTATGGAACCAGAAAAGACCCCAAATAGCCAAAGCAATCCTGAAAAAACCAAACCTAGAGGCATCACAATTCCGGACTTCAGGATGTATTACAAAGCTATAATCATCAGGACAGTATGGAACTGGCACAAAAACAGACACTTAGATCAATGGAATAGAATAGAGAACCCAGGAATGGACCCACAAACGTATGGCCAACTAATATTTGACAAAGCAGGAAAGAATATACAATAAAGATAGTCTCTTCAGCAAATAGTGTTGGGAAAACTGGATAGCAACATGCAGAAGATTGAACCTGGACCACTTTCTTACATCATACACAAAAATAAACTGAAAGTGAATGAAAGACCTAAATCTAAGACAGGAAGCTATCAAAATCCTCAAGGAGAAAGCAGGAAAAAACCTCTGTGACCTCAGCCACAGCAACTTCTTACTCAACACATCTCTGGAGGCAAGGGAAACAAAAGCAAAAATGAACTATTGGGACCTCAGCAAGATAAAAAGCTTCTGCACAGAGAAGGAAACAATCAGCAAAACAAAAAGGCGACCAACAGAATGGGAGAAAATATTTGCAAATGACATGAGATAAGAAGGGTTAGTATCCAAAATCTATGAAGAACTTTTCAAACTCATCCAAAAAACCCAGATAATCCAGTTAAGAAATGGGCAGAAGACATGAATAGACACTTCTCCAAAGAAGACATCCAGATGGCTAACAGACACATGAAAAAATGCCCCAAATCACTCATCATCAGGGAAATACAAATCAAAACCACAATGAGATACCATCTCACACAAGTCAGAATGGCTAATATTAACAACTCAGGTAACAACAGATGTTGGCAAGGATGTTGAGAAAGAGGAACCCTTTTGCACTGCTGGTGGAAATGCAAACTGGTGCAACAGTCTGGAAAACAGTATGGAGGTTTCTCAAAAAATTAAAAATAGAACCACCCTATGACCCAGCAATTGCACCACTAGGTATTTATCCAAAGGATATAGGTGTGCTGTTTCAAAGGGGCATATGCACCCCAATATTTATAGCAGCACTATCGACAATAGCCAAAATATGGAAAGAGCCCAAATGTCCATCGATGGGTGAATGGATACAGATGAAGTAGTGTGTGGGTGTGTGTGTGTATGTGTGTGTCACGCACACACATACACACACACACACATACAAATTGGAGTATCAAATTGTGATTGGAGTACACAATCAAAAAGAATGAAATCTTGTTATTTGCAACAACATGGATAGAACTAGAGTGAATTATGCTAAGCAAAATTAGAGAAAGACAAATATATTACTTCACTCATGTGGATTAAGACACAAAACAGATGAACATAAGGGAAGGGAAGCAAAAATAATATAAAAACAGGAAGGGAGACAAAACCTCAGAGACTCTTAAATATAGAGAACAGAGGGTTGCTAGAGCGGTTGTGGTAGAGGGCATGGGCTAAATGGGCAAGGCGCATTAATGAAGACACTGTTGGGATGAGCACTGGTGTTATGTGTAAGGGATGAATCACTGGATTCTACTCCTGAAATTATTAGTGCACTATATTCTAACTAACTTGCATGTAAATTTTTAAAAATAAATTAAAAATGAATAAATAAATCCCCTTAAAAATAAAATAAAAATATTTTTAAAAGCCTTTTGGAATTAAATAGAAAAGATAATCTAGATATAACATAACCAGTTAACTGTCCTTCAACAAAATTTTGCCAAAATAAACCAATTCTGTGATTAGGATCTCTACAATTTCTCTTATAACCTTCTCTAAGAACAAAACTTTTCTGGATCAAAATATTTCTTTATATTTAAGCTAATTCAATCATCCTCAAGTATAATGGATGATCACAATGCATTATAAATTTTATTATGAAAAATGCTATCCTAGATTCCTCATGTTTAGTTAATTTCACATAGTTTAAATTAAGCTAGTAGTAATCACCAAGGGGTATGCAATCTCTAATAACTAAAAAGTCTTACTAAGCTTTTTTCAATTGGTATTAGCACAGTGTTTACCTTGACAATAAGGAAATAGCAAAAGGAAGAGAAGCCAAAAGGACATAAAGCACCAGGTAGCATTTTCAGTATCCCTGGCAAAAATTTCTGGCAGTAACAGCATATAAACTAGCATTCAAAAAATGCATTAGCTCTGGTTTTGAACAGACTCCTGCAAAGAGAGGGGAAAAGGCAAATGTATGGTTGGAAATTTAAGAGCTGCTGAACTATGGGTCAAATTTTGCCCCACTGAATAAATAATTAAACTCCCTCAAATTTAGCTTACTACTGCATGGTCAGCAGTGACCTTCATCAGCATGGTTTCACTGAATTGGTTCAGATAAGTGAAGAATTATCTTTTTAAAATATAAATCAGATCATCCAGTGCCCATGTTTAAAATGCTTGAAGCAATCATATTACTATCAGAATGAAATCCAAATTTCTTAGCAATACCTAGAAGATCTTACAAAGTTTGGCCCCTATTTTTCTCTCCAACATTGCTTCATAACATTCTCCTCCTCTTTCACTACATTCAGGCTGTACTGACCTCCTTTCTATTTCTATAATATGCCAATTCCTTTCCTAAGACAAGGTAATTCCATGGGGGAAAAGTAGCCTTTAACTTGTGCTGGAACAACTGGATATCTGTATAAAAACTTAGCCTCAATCTGTATATTACATCATACATGAAAATTAACTCAAAATTGATCATAGACCTAAACATAAGTAAAGCCATAAAGCATCTAGAAGAAAACAAACAAGCAAAAAAATTGTGACCCACATCAAAGATTTCTTAAATAGAACACTATAAAAATGACCTGTAAAAGAAAAAACTGACAAAATGTATTTTATCAAAATTAAAACTTTTATTCTTAGACACAGTTGAGGGAAACAAAAAAGGCAAATTTAGATTAGGAAAAATATTTCCAAAATACATTTGACAAAGGCTTTATCTAAATATAAAAAAAGACCTTCAACTCAATAATAAGAAGGCAAACAACCCATTAATAGACAAAAATGATTTGAATAGACACTTTCCAAAAGAAGATAAACAAGTGCAAATAAGTACATGAAAAGATTCTCAACATCACAAGCCATCAGATTAAAACCATGATGAGATAAAACTCAAATTAAACCATGATAACACCACACACCACTATAACAGCCTAAATTAAAAATTCTAACAGTAGCAAGTGTTGACGATGATGTAGTACAATGACAACTCTCCAACATTGCTGGTGGAAAGCAAAATGGTACCACCACCTTGGATCAGTATAACATATCTTATAAAGTTAAATATGTGATCCATTGATCCTACTTTTAGACATTTATCCAAAAGAAATGAAAATGTATGTCCACATGAAAACATACCAAATGTTCACAGCAGCATTATCCCACAATTGCCCAAAACCAGAACAACCTAACATGGAATGAATAAATAAAGTGTGATATATCCATATAATGGAATACTGATCAGCATGAAAAAAGGAATATTAATATATACAACAAGATGAACAAATCTCAAAAACATCTTAAGTGAAAGAAAACAAACACAAAAGAGTACATATTATTTGATTTCATTATATACAATTCTTAGAAAAGGTAGAAAGCACAATGAGAGAAAGCAGATCAGTTGTCTGGGACTGCAAGTTAGATCAGAGTATCACTTGTGAAGGGACACAAGCGAATTTTTTAGAGTGATGGAACACTACTATATCTTGAATACAATTCCCCAAATTCATCATACTTTTAATTACCAATATTCATCAAATGTACACTTAATGTAGGGGACTTTTATTATATGTAAGCTAAGTCACAATAAAGTTGAAAAAATAGCAACCACAATTGTTTAGAACCAGACCAACTTAATTTTTGAAGATTGAAAAGTATCTAATTACTCCTATTATTTAGAATTGTTATTGCAAGGTGACGATAAAAAATAGATCAACTTTTGGTCACCCCTAGAAGGCAATGGAAATGAGATGTAGAAATGAAAATAGGATTTAACGAAACTCTGCATGAGGAGTTGGTCACCCGACTCCCTCTGTCACAACTGCTTCTAAAACACTAGAAGTTTTCATTTTCTGGGCTTTTGAAGGATTCCTTTCTATCAAGATAAAATCACCCCAGAGTCAAGTTCTTCAAATATGGGCATAGGAGTTCACCCAATGAAATGGACTCACATTCAACCTTCCTAGAGAAAAGTCCTATGAAGAGCAACAGCACCCACACATACCACTTCCTAGCATCTCATTCAGAAATACTCAGACAGCCCAGGATCATCAACAAGATATGATGAGACCTTGCACTGTGAGTGAGAGACCAAGAAAAACACACCAAGGACACAGAAATAATGTATGAAACAGGAGGAACTTCAGGAATGATTTCATTAATTCATTCAACAAATGTTTGTGGCACTCTTACTGCAGTTTTACACTGTGTTAGGCTTCAGATTGTTAGTTAAATTAGATGGAATTAACTTAGTGAAAAAGCACTGAAGTCAGCAGCATAAGAACTTGTTTCATGTTCTCACTAGTAATTTGCTTTTGGGCTAATTAAATCATTTATCCAGTGTGGATCTCAGTTTGCTCATTCCTCAGCTGGATATAGAATATCTGGGTTGTCCAGTGTGGGCTCTGACATCAAGGGGTGCAAGAGGTTTCCTGCAGTTTGGGTAATGCTTCATTTCTCTGCTGGAGTGGATGTGTTTACTGTATACTTAAGACTTGTGCACTTTTCAGTATATATGTTATACTTCAGTGAAAAGGATACCAAAAACACAAATTTTCATGCCTCTTCCCAAACTGAGTTAAATTCTATGATTCTATGACTGTCTTCAGTTAAGCATTATGATAGAGAAAAGAAGCCTGAACAGGAAATTTTAAAACATGACCCTAGACCCTTTTAGCCAACTAGTTGTAATCCCCTGCCAAACATCCTATTATAAAGAAACCCCATTTTTTCATATATACATTGAGAAGGAGAATCAATTTAAATTTTTCTCTTATGTTTCTCACTAAAATATTATAATTATTATTATAAACATTTAACTCCAACTGATGATTTGCCAAAGCATTGTTAAGTAGGATTGTTCCCAACCTTTCTGTTATAAACACATTCTCATCAGGTGAGACATTTTTGGTTTGCAAACTATGCTGTTAATGACAAGCATGACTTAGTCTCATAATTAAGTTCTGGATCCTACCTGGAATCTTCTTTATGCTATTTAATTTTCTTAGGGAACCATTCTCTCAGTAATAAAAAGTTGAGATTAAATAGTTTTACTATACTCTGTAAATATTTTTTAGTGGGCATGCCTCAAAATATTTTTCTTCCCTCCTGCTTAGCTTTTATATTCTCCTTTCCACTCTACTTTTTTTTTTATTCAGAGGAAAAGCCTGACCCTCTGGCTTTATTCATCTATTTGAAAATCTCATAAAACTTTTTAATTTAAAAATCATTACTGTTTCTATCTGCCTATGAATCTTTATTTGAAATAGAGAAATAACGGGAGTTATTTTGAGTTTTTGACAAAGATTGTAAATTCTTTAATTCTTTTCTCTATAAGCCACTTAATTTATAGACCTAGTTCAGGGATTAATGGATCATTCTAGTGTGAGCTGTTTCTTGCCGGTGGATAAGTGGGTTCTTTCCCCCAAAGTTTAGTAGTTGGGAAGTACTTCTTAAAGGCTAATGTTACTAATGCTACGAAAGTTGAATTATTCTGAAAAAATATTATAAGCATCTGTCTCTAAGGAAGCCTCTTTGAAACTCTCTGAGGCTATTGTTTGGGTCAGTTATTTATATGTCTCTTTTGAACTCTATTGCTTTCTCTTGGAGAAATGTGGACAGTCTGATGTTGGCAATTTCCTTCTAAGGCCCTGTGATTTGGACAATGGATTGCTTCAAGTTTGAAATTATGTGTGTCTCAGAGATATTTGGCTTTGAGATAGCGTTTGGGAGCTACATTCCTAGAAGTTAACACTTAAGACAACTAACCTAATGGGAAACTATATAACAATTTAACAAATTAGTTACTGAAGTATTTTCATAACCTATTACTTTCAAATTTTAATATTATTCTTTGTTTCTTAGAATTCTCAGCACTAAAAAATAAAAATTTCTAAAAAGCAAGAGTTTACTGTAAAAGATAACTTGTCACATTATTCTTGAAGTGGACATACATTTCTGTTTTCCCTCACAATGTTTATAGACTCAGCAAAGAAATTGAAGAGGCCTTGAAGAGAAATGCCCTTAAGTCATCTCAGAAAGGTAATTACCTTTCTTTTTCTTAAAAATATCCAGAAGTCTACCCAGGCCTCTGCTGGTAATGGGCTATGTTACCTCCAACCCTGGAACACACATAAAACTCTTCCCTTTCTCTCTCTACTGTGACATTTTTCTTTCCTTGAGAAAAACCACCCTCTCCCCTCTTTGCTGAGCAGTATTCCCTTTGTAATTTTAAGTCCATTTTTCTCAGTTCTCTCCTTCCAAAAGAAGACTTACCTGCAGAAAAGCAAGTATTTGTTTCTTAGTGCATCTAAAGATTTCTTCTCTTAAGGAGAGTTACTCAGATAGAAGTCTTGTACCTGACTGTTTCCTTCTGGACCCTTTCCTCATGATCTGGAACAAAAGCCTCTAGATCTCTAGGTCAGAATTTTCAAATTCAATCTAAAGGAAAAGCAAAGTTTACCTCATAAGAATTTCCTGCCCTCCTTCAGCTTAGCCAGTCTCTGTCTCCAGTGAAATGATAGCACTCACCAGCACGGCACACCCTGCACCCTACTGCCTGCTCTGTCCAGGCTACCATGCCAGGCACTGGGAAGACCACCAGGTCCAGGACTACCAGGTCTGGGTCTGTAGCCATTTTGTTTGACTTATGCTTACTCAGCATCTTTAAACCCATGAGGATCTTTCACAAATATTACCACATATGATCTTTACAACCTTCTGAGAAAGGACAGGAAAATAGGTGTTCCCCCATTTTATAGAAGAAAGAGACAATGCCACCTTTGCAGTTGAGAGAGGTGAAGAATTGGAACCCAGGTGTTGTTCCTCCAAGTTCAGATCCTCATTCACAGCCTCTCCCTGTAGCCTCCAATCTAAATGCTGGAATATCCCACAATAATTTCACTTGTGTGATTCACCCCTCTCCTTGAATCCTGTCACTGTAGATATGTTACAGTGTCTGAGCACAAATGCCTTTGCTTTTCAACTCAGAACCCAAATAATTTTTTTTTTCAAAAAGCTGCTCCCAAATTTTAAGTTATTAATGGTGTTAAATTCTTCTAAGAAAGATGACGTGACCTTGAACTTACTAATGATACTTGTGCCACCTTTCACTCCGTTACTGGTCAATAGTAATTAAAGTCAAAGTACATGGTGTCAGGAAATTTACCAATCAATTAAATAGCCAAATCCGAAACTATCTAGTGAGGAAAGGAGCCGCCAACAAGTGAAGCAGGATTCTGAAATACTGCGGTCTTTTAGTTTCCTACTGGCTGAGTCCCAAATGCCATCTCTTTTTCCTGAGCTAATTGGAAAGCAGATTTTTAGTATGACCATTGTTATTTCTAACCACTACTGCAAATAAGTCTAAGAACATCATTTAAGGAACATCATTCCAGGACACTTGCCACCTACATAATCCCTAGGATGGTTAATAATTGTTTTTGTCTGCCTTGGCATTCATCCTTGCCAGTGCATCATCAACAGGGAAAATGAACTCTGGGCTGAGCAAATTCATCAGAGTTTGTGGGGCAGTAATGTTTGATTTTTAGAATAAATGAGATGATTATCCATACTAGGAATAAAAATAAGCATTTACCATGTATCTGGTATATGCAGGGCATTGGGCTAGGCTTGGGAGATACAAGGTGGTGCCAGGCACAGATTTTACCTAAAAGAACTGATGCTATAGCTGGAAATGTAAGACATGGATCTAAAAATGAAATTACAGTTACAATATAGTATCTTTAAATACAAAATGAGAGTATAGAGAATAAGTATTATGGGGCTCATAGGATAGAGTGGTTCAGAGGGCTGAGGCAGCAGGGGAGCCCAATGGGCTACAACACTTTCTGGTTACACTTCTAATTTATTCTTCATCATGACCATACAAGACAAAATAGTGTTATTGCCTGCATTCCTCCCCCACCTTTCAGATGAAGAAATTGAGGCTTAGAGCTGAGTAACTTGCCTAAGCCACACACCTGGTGTCTAGGCACTCACACCAGAATGTTAGCTCTTAACCTAGATGAGGAAACCACCACTCTTCTCTGAACATGAACTTGATTGAGACATGGACTCATCTCAGGCAGAAAGACCAGTGTAGTCAGTGGACTCTGCTGACTGGAGTCGATGATAAAACACCCCAGAGGCCATCTAGGCCAGTGGTTGGCTTTGCCAACTGCAGGTAGCAGGGTGACTCCACAGGAGACACAGCACCAAGAGAGGAATCTTAAGGCGGCAACACCAATAAATTAAGCAGTCAGTGCCCTCTAGGACACATGTCAGCAGCCTAGAGTTTAGAGAGAGAGTCCCGGCTCATGGGCAGGACAAGGCAAACATCTTAACAGACACTGATGTGCCAGGTACCAAGAGAGTGACTCCCACATAGAGCATGACATGGATCATGAAGTACCTGACTTAACCAATGCAAGATAGGGAAGGATAGAGACCAAGAGTCATCTACCTCCAGGATAGGGTAGGCACTGTGAGGACAGAGTCAGTTGCAGCTGCCAGAAGGAAAAGGAAGGTCAGCCTGGCAAGCAGAACTTGATATCTGGAAGGATGGCATGGCCTTTCAAGCACAAAGCTAATAAGATTCAACACACCTCCACATGGTGGGGAAGGGTGCTAGATTCATCATCAGAGTCAGATGCACTCTGAAGGCCAGTAAAAAAGTGAGACACCAATGTCCAGAGATAAGGCCCAAGGACAGAGCCCAAGTAGCAGCAAAATTAATTTTATGCCAAGTTGTATCTTTTCCCGGCAAAAGTCCTGACAACTCTTGTGTTTGGGTCACAACCGAGCAAAGAGTCTAAGATAGGATTGATCCCACAGGTGAGGATCAAGGACTCCTAATTCTGCTTTAAAAAGGCTTCAAAAGATGGGAACCAAGCAGCACCTATAATATTTTGGATTCACTATTGAGTATCTGCTATGTGCCAGGCACTGTTCCAAGACAAGGACCTACTGCAGCAAACAGGACAGGTCTTTCCTTCTTTGGCACCCACATTCCAGAGGGAGCATAATCAAGTCCATTAGGATAAGGCAAAAATAAAGGAAACGACTTTGCAAAGGTGCAGAGGCAGGAAATGTCATGGGTTGTTTGAAAGAGAAACAATTCATCTAGATGCCGCAAAAGGTTTATCAAAGGGGTCTAGGGAATTCAGTCATGGACTGTATCCAGAGTCACCAAAATGCCATGTTAGGGCTAGAAGAGACTATAGACCATTCGCCCCATCTATCCCTCTAGTCTGCTGAGGAGACCTCTAGGCCCAGAAAAGCAGAAGAAGTAGAAGCATGAAGTACACCAGTCTTAAGAAGGATGAGCTCTGTTGTG
Source organism: Panthera uncia (assembly GCF_023721935.1). Classification (NCBI taxonomy): domain Eukaryota; kingdom Metazoa; phylum Chordata; class Mammalia; order Carnivora; family Felidae; genus Panthera; species Panthera uncia. The sequence continues at coordinate 34,320,310 of NW_026057580.1, read as the reverse complement.
GTTACTTTGACAGGAAATCTCTGAATCATCAGTTCAGTGGTCTGGAGTGGTTTAAAGAAATACAAATGGCCCAGAATTCAGTCAGGGAAGCTAGGTCCAGGCCCTCCTTATCTTACTCACTCTTATCCTCAACATTGAGCTAGCTCCAGAGCTTACAGGGTTGAGTCTGGTGCTCTCAAAAGCCCCTCCAGTTCTGAAGCCTTTTAGTGCTTTAAAGAATCCCCTCCTGGTTACCAGTAATGAGCATTCTGTGACATCAGCGAGGTGGGGAAGGAAGGCAGGCAGCAGGGAGGCAGCAGGCAAGCAGGCATCATGGTCCAGGTTCTGGTCAGGATTCTGGGCTCTGCTATGGCCTGGAACACATAACCCCCTCAATGCCCCCACCTGTAAAATGGGGGGTTGCCAAGCCACCTCTCGGCTCTAGTGTTCTTTGAGCCTAGAATTTTAGTTTGCTTTGACAGTGAAAGAAGACAAACACACACTTTTTAAAAAAGGGGTACCAGATCTCAATGAAAACATCCTAAAACAAATAGCACTAATTTCCTGCTCCTTTACACCTCGTCCTCCTCACCATAGTTTGTAATTTTGTCATCAGAGGTGTGAAGCTGGAGTCTCAATGCTTGCTTTCAGTGCTCATGCAGCTTTTAAGTTAAATGCTTTTCTAAGTAAAATGCAAAGGACTGCGTTGTCTTCCTAGAAAGAAGACATAAGGCAACAAATTATTAAATTTATTTTTCACAAATTAAACTCATTGCACTGTATACACTGAATTCTAATGCAACCAGGACTCCTCAGGCCTCTCCCCACATGACTCTCTAAATGCCATCAGCACGCTTAGCAAGTTTTATAGCGCATAATGAAACGTACTTCTTTTAACAATATCATCAACTGTTTCTGAACCAAGGGCTGTCAAGATTTTCCTTTTCCTTTATTCTATGTGGGGAAAAAATGGCTCTAAGGGAGACTTGTAATCAGAGGGAAAAGTGACAGAATGTTGACTAATTTCCTTCCCTTAGGCCTCTTGGAAGTCCTCACTTACCGTCTTTTTTTAACCATTTTTCTAATCCTAGCTAAAATCATGGTGAGAGTTTAAGTTAAACCTTGCAGCTATAAGAATGTATTTTGTTTCTTTCGGGAAAAAGAACCCAAGTGTACAAACAAGAGTGAGAAAATATGCACATTTCTACATACATTCATGGCTGGCATGTCTTAGCATTACACTTAAATTACGGCAGTTAAACCTCCAGAGTGTATAGATGATATTAGCTGCCATATATTGAGCACTGACTCTGTGCCAGGCACTGTGCTAAGTGATTTGCATGTAGTGTCTCGTCCAGTCCTCCCAACAAACACATCTGGGAAGCTGTAAATGTGTTGTCCTCTCAAAGCCAGCTCCTGCCTCATGGTGTTTCTATTTTGGTAAGTGGTACCATTATTCCACCTGCTACCTGGGCCTGAGAACTCAGTTATTCTTCCTAAATGCACAGCCTTATATCAAGAAAGATTTAGGGACTGGCCTTCTTGGCTAATGTCTGTCACAAGTGTCTCTTCCCTTCCCTTTCTCACACAGGTCCCACCTGCTTCACTGACCTCCTCTTTTCTTTATCACAATGCTCCTGGTGCATAAAAGTTTAGTCCAGAGCAGCCTCCTTACTGCTCACTTTCTCTCTACACTCCATATCTGTCCCCTCCACATGCATACCTGGTTTCTAACAGACATAGTCCTGGGTCTTTTCCAGCATTAGAACCCATCCATCCCCCACTCTCCCAGCAAGCATGGACTCGATTATGCAATTGGCATTTTTACTTATGCTCACTGTGTGTTATCTCTTCAAAGCCATAACTCTTGCCTTTCCAACTAAAGTGAAATTCCTTGAGAGTAGGACCAGCATCTATGCAGGCACTAGCCCAGGGGCTCAGACGGGCAAATTGGGAATAACCAAATGAGTCAGGTATGTGGGATGTAATAAACTTTGCAACACTAATAGTATTAATACTTACATACTGTTTACTAGGGGCCAGACATTGTTGTAAGCACTTTAGATATATTAAGAACAGTCATAAGAAGTATCCACATTTCATTGGTGAGGAGACTATGGCACGGAAAGGTTAGATTACTTTCCCAAGGTCACAAACTAGTAGGCAGTAGGGTCAAGATTTAAACCAGGCTGCCTCATTGAAATATCTGTGCCCGTAAGCAGCCAAAGAAACAATATTTGGTCTCTCTACCTCCAAGACACAAATATATTTTCTATTCCTTTTCATTACATTTTCAATATCTGATAAAATAAGAAAAACAGCTGGCTAGATAATCACAAACACATCAGGGTCTCTTGTTTCCTTGTCAGCAAAATTTTAGCTTTTCATGAGTGAAAGGGGAGTTGAAATGTATTCTGATGTACTCAGGCATCTCTCCACTTGACTAATTCTCTTTTATTTGGTTTGAGTCCAAGAGAATGCCCAGTACACAGGCAGAGCAATGCTCAGACCTTGGAGGAAGCTGATACTCTCTGGTGTAGTACAGCTTCAGGCCTATCAGGACTTGACTGGCATTCAAAATTCCACCACGGTAGCATCACCCTTTAGAGGAAGGCTTTGATGTCTGTTAACACTCAAATTTCCATAGCGAGCAAACCATCTCACCTGTTGCAGAAATCATCTCAGTAAGGAGCTGAGATTTCACTTCAGTTAGTGGGAAAAGGAAGGAGGGCATTAAGTGCCTAATGTGTCTAGACAGGCAGCCTGGTATGGTAAAACAGAAGTACTTCAGAATGCCCGAATTCAACTTCTAACCTTATTGCTTACATTTGAGAGGCCCTCAGGTCCTCAGTGTCAGCTCTACAGGGAGGATGTTGGAGTAAGTTAATGGAGGCATCCCACTTGACTGTGTGGTCCCAGAGGCTGAGACCATGAATGTGCTGAGTTGGTTCTGAATACCAACACCCAGATATTAGAGACTGAATGTGCCTCTGAGCAGTAAGTGAATAATTAATCTTAGTTTAGAGCTCTGATGATGATGTCTCCCAGAGTTTCAGACCTTTATACTCAACTTCCTTCCAGACATTTTCACCCACATATCTCATTATTACTTAAAACCTAAAATGTCTCAGGTCCAAATCACCACCTTTCTCCCAACAAGATCCATTTTCCGGTGTCCTTATCAATATCCTTGGCCTAAAATGATCATTTCGACACATTGAAATCCTACAGTTTAAAATTTTCAGCATGTCCTTCACTTTTCTTTCTAAGCAGTCCTAAATCCTGTTCTTCCCTTAGATTTTCTTAGCTCTCTCTCCCCTCCTTTTTATCTTCACTGCCAACACCCTGAGTCACTCTTTTTACCTTTTACTGGCATATCTTACCTCCTGGCTTTCCCTCTTCCAAAGAGTCAGCCACATTTAACTTTCTGACACAATGTTTTAAGAGCATCGTTGGCTTCCTCACAAACCTCCAGCAGTTCACCACAGTGCATGTAAATGTGTGATTCTATTCCGTAGTCTCGGGTACAAACACTGCCTGCATCAGCCAGTGTCCAATCAGCAGACAGAAAACATACTAGTCATTGGGGCTGGTAAAATTTAGTTTAAAGAATTGTTAACTAGGTAAAGATGGTTAACTACTAAAAGGTGTAAATGAGAACTCTTAAGTGTACAAAGGTAGCAACTTCAGGAAGCAGCTACTACCCCTAGGACTAAATGAATAAGGAGGGAACTTTGCAACTTAGATATCATTATATCTATTATTCTTTCCTAGAGAATATATATCTCTTTCCTAGATTGGTCCATTATACTCATAATAATTCTATATAATTATATGTATAATATATAGTTACTTATATGACAAACATAATTATGTAATATATAAAACTATAAATGTAAATATGTATATTTATTATTTAAAGATAAAGTCCCTCATGTTTTCCTACTGATCCTTCCAATTCAAATTCCATATTAAACTCTTCTTTCATCCAATTAGATCAGTATTTGTGGTTAAAAAACAAACGAACAAACAAAAAAACAAAAAAAACCCTCTTGTTTCATCCAAGTCTCCTTTTGTCCACAAGAATCCTAGATCTCAAAGACAATGGGGACAAATGAATGTTTTTTCCATGTCTCAAAACATTCTTAGAATTATAATACCAAAACTATTACCACTATAATTACTGGAAAACTATTTTAAATGTTTTACATGTGCTATTCCCATTCTCTCATTTTTTAGACTATTACCATATCTATATTGTCAGAGCAAAGAGCCATTACATACTACAGTTTATTCGTTTTGCCCTTTGCTTGTTCTCCATACAAATACTTAATGCTCACTATCAACTTCTATGGCAATGTCTCTCCAGTTACTTTGATTGTCTGAAGCTCCAGTGTACCCCCCCAGGAAAAGCTCATGAAAACAACATTCCCCAAGTTTCTGCATGTTGATGGCAATTTGCTGCCTTCATACTTAAGTCACTTTAGTTGTATATAAAATCCTTGGGTCACAGTTTATTTCCCTCAACATCTTCAATATGTTACTCTGTTTTCTTCAGGGTAAGGCACTGTTATTGAAAAGCTGATAATCTACTTTTCTTGCCCTCTTAAATCACTAGGTCTATTGCTCAGATATTTGTTCTGAGTTGGTATTCTCAGATACACACACATGCACACACACACACAGGGTCCTCTCTGTCTTTTGAATAAATCACATGCTTGCTGATACTCTTCATTTCTTTAACTTTTTTCTTTTCCTTTCAATTTTTTTATTGTGATAAAATACACATAACATAAAATTTACCATCTTAACCATTTTTAAGCCTAAGTGTCATTAAGTACATTCACGTTGCTGTGTAACCATCACTAGCATCCTCCTCCAGAACTCTTTTCATCTTACAAAAATGAAACCCTGTATCCATCAAGCACTAAATACCCAGTGTACCATGCACTCTCAGCCCCAACCCCAGCCCCTGGCATCTTCATTTCTTTTTGATCTTCAGTTTTTTTCCTTCTTTTTATCCTCTCTTTATTGTGAGATATTACCTATTACGTATATTTGTTCTTTTGTTATACTTGTAGTTAGTCGATTTCTGAAATGATGTTTTCTTTTTTGTCTTATTCTTTCTTGAGTTTTACCACCTTATTACTGAGTTTTCTTCATTCTGATTCATCTCTCATATCTTATATCTTTTTTTTAAGTTTTTTTTTTAAGTTTATTTATTTTTGAGAGAGAGAGAGAACAAGCAGGGGAGGGGTAGAGAGACAGAGAGGGAGACAAAATCCAAAGCAGGCTTTAAGCTCTGAGCTGTCAGCACAGAGCCTGACCTGAGGCCCCGAACCCATGAACCGCAAGATCATGATTTGAGTTGAAGTCAGATGCTTAATCGACTGAGCCACCCAGGCACCTCTTGTATCTTCTTTTACCTCATTTTGAAATATTAAGTTTTTATTTTTCCAAGAACATTTATCCCATATTCCTTCATTACCTATAGAGTCTATTCTTTATTCTCTCTTTTAATCCTGTAATACATTTAAATGTAATTTGAACTCTATCCTTTTCTGTTGCTCATTTTGACATAGAATTAGATTTTCTGAACTTTTATAAAGGAGGCTTGGCTTAAATAATTTTTCCAATTTAACGTGTCTAGGCCACCCTCTCCTGGTTGTTTTGTAAAGTATTCAACAACATGAACACTTAAATTCTAAGATCTTCTGTTTCTATTCTCCCTTAACACTTTGATCTGGACTTTATATTTCTATGGTCTCTATTGTCCATGACCTGTTCAATTTAGATTCTCATCTCAGCAGTTTTTTCTGTTTGGACTATCGCCCAGCTTTGTCCAGGAGGGACCTTTGTTTAGTAGCTTTGAGAATGAACACCACTCGGTCTATTCAGGCTCCTTCAGTCTTTATCACAGACCATGCCTCACCACAGACACTTTTGGATCATGAAAATCCCCCTTAGTTCCAGTTGCTATTCCCAGCTTGGCTGTCTGAGTTTTTCAGGTAAATGTGTGTGTTTGCTTATTGGAAGTCATCAGGTTTGTCAGACATCTCATTGCTTCTTTCTGCCTTCTCTTGGAAGGTGCTAATACCCAGGAGATCTTGTAACTGTTGGTGATTTGTCATTACATGCTCATAATTTGGGGTTTGTGGAAATACTGTTGCCTAGTTTTGCAATGATTGTCTGTGGCCCATTTTTTTAATCCTAGTTCTCCTGTGTGTTTTATAGAGGAATTTGGGGAGATGCCACTGCGTTCCTCACAGAACCCTCAGAGCATACCCTGTAATTTCCTAGTTCAGTATACCTTGTACACAGAAGGGGCTTAATAAATGTGTGAATAAACAAATTTAAAAGTTTGAGGTATTTCCTTCAAACACTTTGTAATGTTAGAGCAAGAAGTGTCAAAATTATAAAGGAAGTGAAGCTTATTTTTAGTATCAACCCACTAACTTTCCTGATCCTGTGCTTTTGACATCTTTCTCTTGTCTTCTTTTTCTTCTTCTTTCTAAGACACATTCCCCTCCTTCCTTATCTACCTATTTATACACTATACCAATTTATACACTCATGTTGTGAATATTTGCTCAAGATTTTTTCTTCTAAGTTCACAAGTTAGATTTTCCTTTCCCAAACTGTCCTCGTTAGGTTTGATATCAAGATTATGACAACCAAATTCCTACAGTGATTTGTCAAGTGTTCTTCTTTCTCTATATTCTGGAATAGTTTGTGTAAGAAAGCAATTACTTGTTCTTTGAGTATCTGCTAGAATATATTGGAAAAACAATCTGTGCCTATACATTTTGGGTAGGAAGACTTAACTAGAAAGTAATTAATTTATTGGATATAAGAATATGTTACAAGATAAACAGGGATATTAAAAATCTTATGTGTGGGGCACCTGAGTGGCTCAGTTGGTTAAGTGTCTGACTTTGGCTAGATCATGATTTCGCAGTTTGTGAGTTTGAGCCCCACATCGGGCTCTGTGCTGACAGGTTGGAGCCTGGAGCCTACTTCAGATTCTGTGTCTCCTTCACTCTCTGCTACTCCCCTGCTTGCTCTCTGTCTCTCTTTCTCTAAAAAATAAATAAACATTAAAAACATTTTTAAAAATATTAAGTGTTTGTGTTTGAGCAAAAAACAATTCAAATGAGGCAGCATCCAGTCTAGCAAAAGAGCCCCAAAGAGCTGTACAATATGAAAGACTTTTTAAATTTTTTTTTCAACGTTTTTTATTTATTTTGGGGACAGAGAGAGACAGAGCATGAACGGGGGAGGGGCAGAGAGAGAGGGAGACACAGAATCGGAAACAGGCTCCAGGCTCCGAGCCATCAGCCCAGAGCCCGACGCGGGGCTCGAACTCACAGACCGCGAGATCGTGACCTGGCTGAAGTCGGACGCTTAACCGACTGCGCCACCCAGGCGCCCCTGAAAGACTTTTTAAAAAGATTTTATTAGTAATCTCTACATCTAACATGAGGCTCAAACTAATGACCCCAAGATCAAGAGCCGCACACTCTTCTGACTAACCCAGCCAGGCATCCCAAAATGAAAGCCTTTTAAATGACAATAAAGTCATACTGGCAAAAAAAAAAAAAAAAAACAGGTTGGTTATTGCACAGTTAATTTCCTTTAGAGGGTGGCAGGGGTTATTAGGAAGATTACTTAACTAGTGTTGATCAGGTGATTTGTAATTGACTGGTTTAAGATTCCATTTCCGGGAAAGCCAAAACTGTAGTTAAGTCTCAGTTTGGTAGCATGGGGCGTAGCATAAGCAACTCCATTATTTCTTCCTTGGTCAATTATATTTTTCTAGGAATATGTCCAAGTCTGTTATAAACGATGCTACTTATGATATCCTCCTATTATCATTTTGTTCTGTAGCTCTATAGATATGTCCTTTTTTTCCTAATGTTTGTCTTCTCCTTTTTTATTAAATTCACCTAGATTTCTCAAATGTACTCTTCAAATAATCACCTTTTGCCTTTGCTGGGCCTCTCTATTACATGTTGGTATTATATTTCACTAAATTCATACTCCTTATTATTCTTTCTACTTTCTCTTGGTTAATTTTGTTGCTTTGGGGTTTTTTTCCCTTAACTTTTGAATATAGATGATTCATTTATTTTTATTTTTCTTCTCTAATAGAAGTACTTAAGGCTAAAAACTTTCCTCTGAGCACTGCCTTAACTGCTTCCAATAAGTTTTAATAAAAGAATTTCCAAGTCATTTGGTTCTAAATATTTCCTGATTTGTTATGATCTATATTGATCATAAGTTATTTAGAACTGTGTTGCTTAAATTTCAAACATATAGACTTTTCTTTTTGTTTTTAACAATAATAGCTAAAGTTTTAGTGATAGAAAAGATATTTTAGATTTCCTCAAGACTTTTTCTCTTTGTTATTAAATTCTAACATAATTGTAATATGGTCAGAAAGTACAGTCTCTATGATAACAATCCTTTGAAATTTGTTGAGACTTGCTTCATGGACCAGTATGGATCAATCTGCGTAAATGTTTCATGAGTCCTTGAAAGGAGTGAAATGTGTATTCCACAGCTGTTAAGTGTAATATTCTTTCTATGTCCATTAGATCAAGCTTGTTAATTGTGTTATTGAAATATTTTATATTCCTATTGACTTTTTAATCTATATAAAATAGCTCTGAAAGGGTACACAGGAGACTAGTAATATTGGTTGCTTTGAGGGGAGAAACCAGATGGCCATGGAGGAATGTAAATAGGACCCTCCAAGCTGTGTCTGCTCCAGTTAATGCCACGTCATCCCAGGACTGGATCCTGCCATGAAAAGGAGGGGAGACCCCCAGACTGCCTCTTATAAAGGCATTATAAATTTATAATCTTATAAAGAAGACTAAAATTGGAACTTGTGGTACATTTTCCCCTTAGAGAACATCAGGAGTAAATCCATCCCTCTTCACATCTGTGTTTATCTCCATCACCAGGAGCAGTTCAAAGTGCCAGGTCATCCTCATTATTTGTCTATCTTTTTCATAAATTCTGTACATCCCTTCATCGATCCAGTCTCACACACTTACCCCGAATACTTACACTGTGACCTCAGGAACTCACCAATATATTACCAAATTGCATATATCTTTAGTCTCTTCATAGAATGTTCCTGCAACTTCTTACTCTGACTGAAACCTGCCACCCCGTTTTGTATTCCCACCTCACAAGCAGTAGCTGTTTGTTCTCCTACACCCCTAAGTCCATAGGGTCTGGGGTAGAATAAGTGTCCTCATTATTGATTCTAGACCATTACCTCCAAGTGTGGTCTACAGACCAGCAATAACCACATTGCCTGGGAGCTTGTTGGAAATACAGAATCTCAAGCTCCACCTGATACCTACTAAATCAGAATCTGCATTTTTAAAAATATAATTTATTGTCGAGTTAGCTAACATACAGAGTATATAGTGTGTTCTTGGTTTCAGGGATAGGTTCCCTTGATTCATCGCTTACATACAACACCCAGTGCTGCATTTTAATAAGATCTTTTCATGTCTTGCATTTACTTCATAACCGCATTTTGAAGCAAACCACTCAGGATAAAATCTGAAGTCTACAAAGCTGTAGACCTCCTATCACCTCTAAAGAACCAATACTTGTCTCTCCCACTTCTTTCCTTAGCTCCACTTAGACTCCTCTCATAGTTCCTCAAACATGCCACCATGTTCCTGATCAGGGCCTTTCTACTTCCTGCCCCCACTACCTGGGACACTCTTCCATAAGATAACCACTCAGCACATTCTGTACCACATTCAGTACTCTACTCCAACCCATTTCTCAGAGAGCTTTCCTGGACCACGCTGCATAAATACAAAATTTGCCTACCTCCCCATAATTATTAACTGCTTTATTTTCATCAGAGAACTTTGATATATTATATTATATTATATTATATTATATTATATTATATTATATTATATTCCTTTTTGTTTTATTTCTTTATTATCAGTCTCCTCCTCCTCCTCCTTCTCTCTCTCTCTCTCTCTCTCTCTCTCACACACACACACACACACACATAGAAGCACCATGTCAGCAGGAACTTCTCTGTTTTGTTTACTGTTGAGTCTCCTGCATAGGAACCAGTACCTGAATACTGCAGGTGTTCACTAAAGTGTTTTCTAAGAAGGTAAAGAATGAAAAGCAGGAATGCGGAGAACATTTTTCATTGTATAACTTTCAAATTTTGAACCATAGGATAGTATTATCTGCTCAAAAAATTTTTTTACTTAAATGTTTTTAAAGTTGTCCCAATATCTCCTTCTTTCTTGTATTCAATCTCAGGGAAAGACTTGTCCCTTTTCTCACTGAAAGACAATTCATCAGAATAGAATCTTTATCCCAGTCCCTTGTAAATTTATACGATCATGACCCTAGTGATATTCCTTCTTCATTTCCACAAACACCCACCATCAACCTTTAAATATACTTGGGGCTCTCCTGCAGAGGAAACAAAATAAACTCTCTGAAGCCACTTGGTCCATTTATACTTGTCCAAATTTCATGTGAGTTGACTACACTTAATTCCCACTTTCTTCTCAACTGACTACAATCTGCCTCTTGTTCCCACTAATCCATCAGTGTTTTACTCTCTCTCTCCTAATGGTGACATGCAATTTCTGGTTTAATCTGACTGGACTTTTCTGGTGCTCCTCACAGCTTCTATGACATGATGGTATCCTGTTGTCCTCCTATTCCATTTTTTTTATCCTTTTTTAAGGACTCTTTTACTTGTTGGGGTTCTCCAGGATTCTCTCTCCAGTCTACTCTTTTACAGACACTCCTTGAGTGGTCACATTCATTTTACAGTTTCTACCTACATGTTCATGACCTCCAAAGCTCTCATTCTTCCCCAGACTTCTCCTACATGTTTCTTTCTTATAAACAGATAAGGATATAGGTTAAAGTCCAGGCTTGTTAGTTAGCATGGTGTATGAGGTCTTCCTTGGAATGCAACATGGACCCCATTTGTCTCTTCAGCCACATAGCTTCTTATCCCAGCGATTCTCAAATGCACTGTGCTGTTTCTAGCCCCTTGCTTTTTGCTCATGCAGGCACATGTTCTGGGAACATCGTCACGCACCACACTGCATCCTTTTCTTTGACTGACTAAGCATTCCTATCTCTCCAGGCTGTGCTTAGTGTCTTCTCATGTTTGGCATACTCTTTGCACACATCTCTCAAAGCATCAGCTGCATTGTATCAAAATCATATCCTTATGAATCAGTTCTTGTCCTTTTCCAGTGAGGTTTCTGAAGGCAGATGCTGGGTCATATTCATCTTGGTTTCCCCAGAACAGGGCCTGCTATATAAAAAGTGCTCAACAAACAGGTGTTGAACTGAGCTAATAATTGTACTGAATGTATCAGGCTCTGAGAAAAACTGGTGTAAAGAGATATAGTTTTCCCCTTATTCTTATGCAGGAAAAAAATCATTACAATTAAATCCCTACCAGGTATTTTCACATGTAAGTCCATCTGTTTTATGAGTACTCTTAGAAGTTGTTTGCTGAAGATAAAATCAGCCTATAAAAGAGAGACCATGATCAGGGGTAGACAGAGTATGGCCTTCCTTAGAAATAATGGACAATCCTGGTTATAGATTTTTTTTTCTAACGATGGGCAACACTGTTGTTGCATTATATTACCATAGGAATGTTGTTGTGTGAGAAAATACATGAATGTTCACTCTTTCCCTCTTAGCATGAAAATAGCTTGTGCTTCAAGGAGATAGTCTGAGTTTATTAGTGAAAATGAAATTCTTCAGAAGACCCCAATAGTACCTTTAAAATGAATAAAAAGTAACTCCAATAACAGATAAAATACATTTTATCCAAATTGTCCTGAAGCTATTTTCTATATATTTTGGAGGATATAAAATAAATAAATACATGGCTTACTGTATTTTCTAAAGAAATATTGAAGACACATTTCTTTACCCTTGTTTCCTTAAGTCTATTTCATTCTTAAGTTACACAATTTAAAATTACTGTTCTAAGAACTGGTTTCACATTTTCCCAATGAGAAATAAATATGAGGTCTTAAACCAGACATAAAACCTTCATTATATCTCTTTAAATTTTTATACTGTTCCCACCAGCAACTTGCAGTTAGTGGATTGCATGTTTAACATTAATATCCGTGTTTAAAATGATCTCTCGTTACCTAACACAATTTCTCTATTCCTTTTAGCAACTTATTTAAATTATTAAAATATCAGCATTATTAAAAGCATCTCAAATATTTTCTTGTCTTGCTTTTATTCTAGTACAATTTTATAAACTTGAAAGCACCAAATTGCTAATACATCTTCCACCTTTACTTCTTGGAATTAGAATACAGTATATTACTTTCTGGGAAGCAAATACCTCTGAAATACATACCTTGGTAGTAAAATTGGTAACATTACCTAAATTTGAAGGTTATTGGTAGGGAGGAACATGCAATAATGCATCCTTATTAAAGAAAAAAAAGGCATTATATTCTAACTTCATAGCTTGTCATGACCACATCAAATATGAAAGTAGAAGAAGATACACAATATACAGATACTGTTTTCAATAACAGAGAATGATACGAGCTGTTCAGAATCTATCCTCATCCTATGAGAGTATGCCCTTTTCCAGCAGGTGTTTCAGAAGAGCAATGACTATGTGTGCAGAGATTCTGAGGCATTATTTATAATGCCTTAAAATGAAATTAGATTCTTTCCACACTAAGAATTTTTAAATAAGGGTCCATCAGTGAATTTCAGAGACTATTGTTACCCAAAATTGTTAGCAAAAATATTTTTATGTGCATTCTCCCGAGGAGAGGATCAGTTGCTTACACCAAGAATGTCATTAGGATTAGTAAAAGGCTAAATTCCAGAGAAATCAATAGCACCTAGTTATGGGTATTCCTTCTTTTTTTTTTAAGTTTTATTTATTTATTTTGAGAAAGCGAGAGAAAGGGCACGAGCAGGGGAGGGGCAGAGAGAGGGAGAGAGAGAATCCCAAGCAGGGTCCTCATATGAGGCTCGAACTCATGAACCATGAGATCATGACCTGAGCTGACACCAAAAGTCAAACTCTTAACTGACTGAGCCACCCAGACACCCCTGGGTATTCCTTCTATTCCTTCTTTCTTTTCTTCCTGTGCCTTCTAAACTCAAAACTCATTGGAAACTGGTGGAACTAGAAGTCACAAAACCCAGGCTCTACTTCCATTTCTATTATTTACTATGAACCATGTGGCTTTGAGCAAATAGCATCTCTCTGAGATTTAGCTTTATTTATTTATTTGTTTATGAGAGAGAGAGAGAGAGAGAGAGAGGGAGGGAGCTGGGGAGAGAGGCAGAGAGGGAGAGAGAGAGAGAGGGAGAATCTCAAGTAGGCTCCATGCTCCGTGTGGAGCCCCACACAGGGCTTGATCCCACGATCCTGGGATCTTGACCCGAGCTGAAATCAAGAGTCAGCTGCTCAACCGACTAAGCTACCCAGGCACCCAGAGATTTAGTTTTATTATCCTAAAAAGTGGACAGTAATGCCTGAAGATTCCCCCCACATGGGGAGGGCATGGTCTGAGTTTGCATAGCCAAGAGCCACCATCTGATTCTCCTTCTCCAAGTAAAAATAGACCTATCAATAAATCAGAATAACAATCTGAATATAAAGAAGAAAATCATTTTCAGGATTAAGACATTTTTAAATTTTACTCATCAACTGTGTATTGAAAAAGATGTCAAACTAGGAGAGAAAAGAGTGATTTGTCATTGCAGAGAGACCCAGCCTGGTTGTCAACCATGCTGGCTCCGAGTGACATCAATGGAAGACTGCTCTTAGATAAAGTCCTTCTTGTCAGCATCCTTACTGGCATCCTTTATAAGATACATTTTGTCAAAATTCCATTGAATTTATATTATAAATGATAGTAAGGTTGTTGTCTTAAAACTTGTCACTTCATCCGTATTCTAAAGTTACTCCATTTTATTGCCATTGTTTATTGTGCTGTCTGAACAAGGCACTGTAGTTAATCCCATATGAAGCACATCAGAATGGCAGCCCCCTTTTATTTCATGTTTCACATTTTTATTTAAATTCTAGTTAGTTGGGGACCTGGGTGGCTCATCTGGTTAAGCATCTGACTTTGGATCACGTCATGATCTCACAGGTTTGTGAGTTTGAGCCCCGCTCCAGGCTCTGTGCTGACAGCTCAGAGCCTGGAGCCTGCTTCAGATTCTGTGTATCCCTCTCTCTCTGCCCCTCCCCCACTTGTGTTCTCTCTCTCTCTCTCTCTCTCTCTCTCTCTCTCTCTCAAAAATACATAAACGTTAAAAAAAGTTTTTTGGATAAATTCTGGTTAGTTAATATATGGTGTAATATTGGTTTCAGGAGTAGAATTTAGTGATTCATCACTTGCATATAACACCCAGTGCTCATCACAAGTGTACTCCTTAATGCCCATCACCCATTTAGCCCATCCCCCACCCACATCCCTCCAGCAACCCTCAGCTTGTTGTCTATAGTTAAGTCTCTTGTGGTTTGCTTCCCTCTCTTTAGCCCTTTTGATGGTTAAGAATCTCAAATAAAATAATATATGCATAAATATCCCTAAAGTGTTTAGTTTAAATGATCTTGCACAAAATTCAATACATGCTACTAAGGTAGTGGTTTTTTTTGCCTCATTTTCTTCTTATTTGTTTCTTTACCCCATTCCTTATCTGAATAAAAGACAACACTGCAAAATCAATATAATGATAGCTACTACGTAGTAAAACTTACTATCTGCCATCTAGGGTACTCAACACTACTAAGTGATAAATTCATTTAATGCTCATTGCAATCCTATGAGGTATATACTATTGATACCTCATTTAAAGATAAGGAAACTGAGGCACAGAGAAATTAGGTCACCTTGACATAAATGTTAAGTGATAAAGCCATATCAGGTTTCTGGGTCTCAGCTATCAAACAAAATGTGATAGTGAAATAAGTATAGAACACTGACATTCATTTAATTGTCAACAGGTACTTCTTGAGTGCATAGAAAGTGTTGGGATTCCATCCTCCAGTACTGTAAATACAAAGGCAAATGAGTTGGAATCCCAGCCATCAAGAGGCTTACAGTCTATTTCAATGCTGTCCAATATGATAGCCAAAAGCCACCATGTGGCTATTTAAATTTTAATTATAATAAATAATTTGAATAAAGTATTTATAATTGATATCTACTTTATAATCTAAGTTTAAATAATTTGAACAAATATAGTTAAAATGAAATAAAATTAAAACCAGTTTCTGAGTCACATTTGCCATATTTTGAGTGCTTAATAGCCACATGTGACTAGTGGCTGTTACCACACTGGATAGCATAGATTAGAACATTTCCATCACTATAGAAAGTTCTCGGCAGTGCTGATTGTGCTTGAGCGGGAATTGAGGGGAAAATAAAAAGGTTAATTTAAGAGAAATTGAATAACCTTGCATAAGTTTTTTGCATCGTGCCTTGGAGAACAGAAAAGGGGACCTGACTCAGGTTACAGGGTCTAGAATTGCTTTCCTTTATAGGTGGCATGTAAGCCAAAACCCAGAAGGTTAAGTGGGAATTAGGCAGGCAATGAGAGAAAATGGGACATTTGAGTCAGAGAGAAGGTGTTTCTTAGTATCCTCTAGCATGACTTTCACGTCAAGCATTTGGTCCTGAAGTTCCATCCTCAAAGAATGTAAAATATTAGTCCTACATACCAGGGAGCCCAGAAGGGAAATGGGCCATGGGATGGGGAGAGGACATGGCCGTCTTCTTCTTGATAGTTTATGTCCTGTACTTCAGTGATGCTGAGCCACATCACACAGTGCAGGGTCTATCCAAACTTTTAATCCGACATCCAAATCATATCAACATGAAATGTTCCAAGCTGTAACTCATTCCTTTTAGAGTAGGTTCCCTTCATTTTTCTGTAGTCCTGTTTCTTAAAATGGAGAGAATGTCCGACAGCAGTGACAAAGGTATATTTGCCCACCAAGCCAGCCTGATAAAGTAGATTTGTATCGCTTACCGGTTTTATAGGAAAGAATACCATAGCATGGTGCTTTTGCAAGAAAGGTTATTGAATATTGAAATGATAATCTTATAACTTTTCTTCTACATCTCAAGGGCATAAGTTTGATGCTTTTATTAATATGGTAAAATCATAGATATTAAAAAGGATTTAATAAGCTATACACACAAAAATTCATTCTCAAAGGAAACCACTTAGAAGAATGTTATTCATTAATTTATTGGCAAAGGATTATATGAATTCACAAAGGAATTAGAACTGAATGACTTCTGAGACAAAATAGAAGGATACATAAACTTTCACTTCTAGGTTATCGGTTTTCATTTTTGTGAGTTGAATAAGGATAAGGGGATTTTTGACTAAAAATAAACTTTGGCATTTGAATATGTCTTCACCTAAATTGGCCACATTTTTTCTTTAATCTTTATTTACCTGGAAAGCCCCATGACTGTTTTTTTAAATTAGTTTCCTATGCCTTTTCCTTCTTACATAAAAACACAACAGGAGAGGAAAGGCAGAGAGAAAGTCTAGAATTGAATTTTCAAACTTCATTATCTCCTGAAAGTTTTTTCATAAATAGCCTCAGCATGTGCATCTCTAGTTATTGTTTCAACCTACTATTCTGTAAATTGCAAGTAACCTCAATCACAAAACTCATCATTCGCCTTTCATAACACCTTCCCTTTGCGGTTTTTGTAGTATACAGCCCAGTTCCTGGTTTATTATCACCCAGGATCCACACGAGCTCTGTATTATAGATGCAACAATTAGCATCACTAGTGCTTTAGAGAGAGGAAACCAACTGAGAGTCTCAGGCTAAAATGGGGACCCAAAATCATTCAACTGACCCTCAAACCCAGCCTTCCGCCTCCAGATTCAGTGAGTGTTCTTCTCACTTTAAGACAATAAATCTAGGAAAGTAGAGCGGAGACTGAATCAATTCCTGTTGCTCAAGGTCAGTCTGTCTATCTTATGAACACAGGCAGGCAAGGTACAATCATATGTGGGTTCTTCCCATTGCACTCACATCATTGGTCTAGCTGGTTGTGATAGTGATTGAAAAAAATGAAAACTAGCTCTGAAGAGGAGTATTCACCTCAGGCACAAGGTGGAGGGGGCGAGGGGGGGGGGCGTGTGTGGGTGGTAGAAAGAAATTCCGGTAAAGGCAGGTCTTCTGTAGTGTAAAGCATGAGAGCAGAGTGCAGGGAAGGTGAGCAACATAGTAAGCTTGGAAAGCATTGAGTGCGCACTTTTTTTTTTTAATGTTTATTTTTGAGAGGGAGAGGGAGCTAGTACGAGTGGGGGAGGGGCAGAGAGAGGGAGACAGAGGATCTGAAGCAGGCTCTACACTGCGAACCCAGAGCCCAATTCCAGGCTACAACTCATGAACAGTAAGATCGTGACCTGAGCTGAAATCAATAGTCAGCAGCTTAACTGACCCAGCTACGCATGCGCTGGGAGCACACACTTCTAGTACTATTCCATAGCTCTCATCCTTACACCATAGAGGAGGCGTTGATTGAGCAAAAATAATGATAGAGCTTGAAAACACTCTAGAAACCATTTCCTTCAACCTCTTTTTAAAGAAAGAAATGGGTTCAAGCAGGTTATACACTCACCCAATGTCCTGCAGCTCAACAAAGCCAGGACTAAGCACCCATATCTCCTCATTCTCAATGCACTGCTGCCAAGCAGAGACTCTAAGTCGGCACTAGCCAAGCTGTTTCACAAAACTCTAGTGTTCTGTGGGATGTGAATAAACAGTCCCAATTAATTAATTAATTATTAATTAAGATGTGAGATTCCACATTCACGTAATTTGGGAAATAAAGGGTTAATCACAATATTAAAGTTCTATTTATTGCACAAATTCTCAGAAGCTTTAACATGATAATATGCACTGTGTATTCCTAAGAGCAGAAGACACAGTATACATGATTTATCCAAAATTTTTACCATGAAATGTTTAAATTTTTTTCGAAGAAAATCTATTACCACTTATGTCACACGATATTAAATCTCCACAGAATATGGTTTGGAAAAGCAGCTCTAATATTGTGAGATGTTCTCAATGGCCTTTTGAGAATAAGCGTGAGTGGGGGTTGGTTGGTTTGTCTGAAAAAGGTAAGAAATATAGCTTCAGATTCTAGCAATACAACTCTTTTTCTAAAAAAGAGCTGAATTTCATAAAATATAATTTTATTGACTTTCTATGTTCAAAGAAAGTAAGAAAACTCTGCAAGATGGTTCCCGGCCTCTAAAAATAACCCATGAACTAAAACCTGAGCACATATACACACACACTTAGATACATGGGAAGAAAGAAGGCAGGTTTTATATGTTTGTATATAAAACAAACTTTAGAAGGAAAGATGCTGGGACCCAGATGGCTTGGTCAGTTTAGCTTCTAACTCTTTTTTTTTTTAATGTTTGTTTATTTTTGAGAGAGACAGAGACAGAGCACAAGTAGGGAAGGGTAGAGAGAGGAGGGAGACACAGAATCCAAAGCAGGGTCCAGGCTCTGAGCTGTCAGCACAGAGTCTGACGTGGGGCTTGAACCCACTAACCGTGAGATCATGACCAGAGCCAAAGTCAGATGCCTAACTGACTGAGCCACCCGGGTACCCCGGGTACCCCTCTAACTCTTGATTTCAGCCCAGGTTATGATCTCACAGTTCGGGGGATTAAGCCCCTCATCAGGCTCACAATGATAATGGACAGCCTGCTTGGGATTCTCTCCCTCCTCTTTCTCTCTGACTCCCTCCACTCATATGTGCACTTTCTCTCTCTCTCTCTCTCTCTCTCAAAAATAAACATTAAAAAATCTTTTTGTTTTTTTAAATGTTTTTTTTAATGTTTATTTTTGAGAGAGAGAGAGAGAGAGAGGGTGAGAGCAGGGGAGGGACAGAAAGAGGGAGACAGAGAATCCCAAGCAGGCTCCCTGCTGTCAGCACAGAGCCTGACATAGGGCTCAAACCCACAAACCGTGAGATCATGACCTGAGCCAAAGTTGGACACCCAGCCAACTGAGCCACCCTGGTTCCCCTCCAAAAATCTTTAAGAAAAAAAGGAAGGAAAGATGCCTGTATTGGTACTGCAGTCAGGAGACTAAGCCTGAGACAGAGGCAATGAGGAAGAGGTGAACCTGAGGCTAAATTAAACCAAATTAAAATACAGACTGAGTGAATGCTAAAATCATCCCAGGTAGCATATTTTGGCATCTAGTAGAAGCAAAAGAAAATTCTCTTAGGAGATAAATATCTTCACTGTAAGTGCTAGTCTCAGCTCAAATCGGGATCACCCAACATAAGGAAACAAATGGCAATGAGTGAAAGTCACCAAGGGGAAAAAGAGATTTTGCCCTCCAAGATTTTCAAATACAATGTAAGATAAAATTATAAAATCATTATGTAATAATATATTGTCAAAAATATAAAAGTATGGACATCCAGGAAGATGGTATAGACATACTTTTCCCTATTCCTTCTTCTAATTACAACTATAGCTTTGGTCATTGTATAAAATAAACATAAGACCGTGAAATGTAGAGAGAAGGCAGACTGTCTAGGAATCTCAGGAACCAAGGATTAATGTGGTGGTAAGCCTCCTGAGTTTTTTTTTTAGCTTTATATATCCCAGTTTTAGAGTTAACGAATCTAGCACCCAGAGATGCTGATGAGTATGGGGCAGGAGTAGGAGGGGGGTAAGCTCCTACAAAAGCCTGCTCTCTCCAGCAAAAGGCCAGTAAAGAGGAAGTATAGCCAGACAGAAAACCATTAGAAAATAACTGCACTATTCCTGCCAAACACAACAGGGAAACTGTGGCATCACTCCCACCATGCCAGCAACAACCAAGTGGGGAGCCTAGACTTCAACATTTCTACTGCCATTATGAGACATTGAAACACCCCTACCAGGATAGTGGCAGAGAAGGCTAGGTCAGGCTCCAGAACTTTTGTCTCAGCTAGCCAATAACAACTCCCCAACCTGTGGTATCAGTAGAAACAAAAACACTGCTGATAAATCAAAATGGAATTTTAAATTATGTTTTTATAACCAACAGGAAGGAGGAGTAAAGCAGAGAAATTAAAGAAACAGAAAACAAAATATTAAAATGATAAACCCTAACATAACAATAATTACATAAAATATAAATTGTCTAAATACACCAATTAAAAGAGAAATTGGCAGAGTGTATTTAAAAACATGACTCAGTTATGTGCTATCTACATGAAACTTCAAATATAAATATAGGTGGGTTGAAACTAGAGAAAGGTGGGGGGTGTATGTTATATAAACATTAATCAAGGAAAGCAGAAGTAGTTTTATTAGTATTAGATAAAGTAGACATCAGAGTAAAGAAATTTATTAGAGATCGAGAGGAACATAATATAATGATAAAAGAATTCAATCCACTAGGAAGCCATAAAAAGTCTTAACTGTTCATATACCAATGGTAAAAATTATTTAACTATAATAATTACTATAAATGTAAATGGCCTACATAATTTAATGAGTTTATGTCTGGGCTCTCTATTCTGTTCTCTTGATTTGTGTGTGTATGTGTGTGTGTGTGTGTGTGTGTGTGTGTGTGTGTTTGTGCCAGTACCATAGTGTCTTGATTATTATAACGCTGTAGTATATTTTGAAATCTGGGGTTGTGATACCTCCAACTTTGTTTTTTCTCAAGATTGCTTTGGCTTTTTGGGGTCTTATTTGGTTCCATACAAATTTTAGGATTATTTTTTCTAGTTCTCTGAAAAATGCCATTAGAATTTTGATAGGGATTGCATTGAATCTGTAGATTGCTTTGGATAGTATGGACATTTTAACAACATTAATTCTTCCAGGCCATGAGCATGGTATATCTTTCTATTTGTTTGTGTTATCTTCAGTTTTTTTTTCATCAATGTCTTATAGTGTTCAGAGTACAAGTGTTTCACTTTCTTAGCTAAATTTATTTCTGTGTATTTTAATCTTTTTGATGCAATTGTAAATGGAATTGTTTTCTTAATTTATCTTTCAGTTACTTCATTATTAGTGTTTAGAAATGTAGCAAATTTTTGTATATTTGTCTTGTATCCTACAACTTTATTGAATTCACTTATTAGTTCTAATAGTTTTTTGGTGGAGTCTTTAGGGTTTTCTATTTATAGTATGATGTCATCTGCAAATAGTGACAGTTTTGCTTCTTCCCTACCAATTTGGATGCCTTTTACTTCTTTTTTCTTGTCTGATTGCTATAGCTAAAACCTCCAATTCTATCCTGAGTAAAAGTGGTAATAGTGGACATCCTTGTCTTTTTCCTGATCTTAGCAAAAAAAACTCTTGTTTTTTTTTCCCCACTGAGGATGATATTACCTGTGGGTTTGTAATATATGGCCTTCATTATGTTGAGGTATATCCCATATAAACCCACTTTGTTGAAAGTTTTTGTCATGAATGGATGTTGATTTTGATCAAATAGTTTTTCGGCATCTATTGAGATGATTTTATCTTTTATGTTAATTGTGTTGTATCACATTGATTGATTTGCAGACATTGAACCATCCTTGCATCCCTGGAGTAAATCCCAGTTGATTGTGGTAAATGATCCTCTTAATGTATTGTTGAATGTAGGTTTTATAATATCTTGTTGAGGATTTTTGCATCTATGTTCAGTAGGGATAATGGCCTGTAGTTTCTTTTTTTGTCATGTCTTTGATTTAATGCTGACCTCCTATTATGTAGAAGCAACCTCAGTGTCCATTGATAGGTGAATGGATAAAGAAGGTGTGGTATATATACAATGGAAAATTACTCAACCATAAAAAAGAATGAGATCTTGCCATTTGCAACAACATGGATGGACCTAGAAGGTATTATGTTAAGTAAAATAAGTCAGAAAAAGACAAATAACATATGACTCCACTTATATGTGGAACCTGCAAAACCAAACAACAAACAAAAAAGTAGAAACAGGCCCATAATTCATAGAAAAACTAGTGGTTGACAGAGGGTAGAAGAATGGGGGAATGGGCAAAAGGGAGTGAAAGGAAGTGGGATGTACAGACTTCCAGTTATAGAATGCATAAGTCATGAGGATGAAAGATACAGCATAGAGAATATAGTCAATGGTATTGTAATAGCATTATATTGTGACAGATGGTGAACATAGTATAATGTATAGAGTTGTCAAATCACCATATTGTATGCCTGAAACTAATGTCACATTGTGTTTCAACTACACTTTAATAAATACATAAATAAAGTAATAAAAAAGTGTATGCACCAAACAAAAAAATGAGAAAATAGTAAAGCAAAAACTGATAGAACTAAAGGAGAAATAGATAACTCATACTTGTAGTAGAAGACTTCAATTCTCCCTCACAACAATTAATAGAACAATTAGACAGAAATCAGCAAGGATATAGAACTGAACTTATCATCCAACACAATCTAATCAACATATATAGAACACTACACCCAACAAGAGCAGAATACATATTTTTAAGTGCTCATAGAACATAGGTTAATATAGACCATATATATATAATATGAACCATACCCTAGGGCCATAAAAACCCCCAACAAATTTAAAATGATTGAAATAATATAGAGTGTGTTTTCCAACCACAATGGAATGAATTTAGAAATCAATAACAGATAGTAAGAAAATCTCCAAGCACTTGGAAAGTAACCAATATATTTCTTAATAATCCTTGGTTAATGGGTCCCCTTCGTGGCTCAGTCGGTTAAGCATCCAACTCTTGATTTTGGCTCGTGTCATGATCTCACAGTTTGTGAGTTCAAGCTCTGTGTTGGGCTCTGCGCTGACTGTGCAGAGCCTGGTTGGCCCCGTCTCCCTCTCTCTCTGCCCCTCCCCATCTCATAGTCTCTCTCTCTCTCTCTCTCTCTCTCTCTCTCTATCTCTCAAATAAATAAGCATTAAAAAAATAATCATGGGTAAAGGAGGAAGTCTTAAAGGAATATTTTTAAATTATATTGAATGAAAATGAAAATATAATATATCAAAATATATGTGACATAGGTAAAGGAGTGCTAAAAAGGACAGTTACAGCACTAACGGAAGATACTAAAAGGAACAAAGATCTCAAAGCAATTCTTTAAACTCCCACCTCAAGAAACTGGAAAAAACGGAAAGCAAAACAAACCCAATGCAAATAGAAGAAAAGAAAAACAAGGTAAAACGGAAATCTGTGAAATTGAAAACAGTAAATGTATCAAAGAGCTTGGGAAGAAAAATAAAACTGCCAAACGTATAGCAAAACTGACAAAAAAAATAGAAGAAACAACTTGTCCTTATACAAAAGTTGCCACAAATGCTCATAGCAGATTTGCTCATGATAGCCAAAACCTAGAGTAAATCCAGATGTCTTTCCACAGGTGAATGGGTAAACAAACTGTGGTACATCCATATCATGGAATACTATTCAGCAATAAAAGCAAATAAACTGCTGAAACATGCAACAACCTGGGTGAATTCTCAGAGAATTAAAGAGTGAAAAAGCCAATCCCAAAGGTTGCATAACATATGATTCCATTTATGTAAAATTCTTGAATGTGACAAAATTACAGAAATCAAGAACAAAGTAGTGTTTTCCAAGAGCCAAGGAGGAGATGAGGTGGTAAGGAAGTAGGTAAGGCTAGTAAAAGGGCAACATGAGGGATCTTTGTGGTGAAGGAAGCGTTGTATATTTTGACAGTATCAATGTCAATATCCTATTGTGATATTATACTATAATTCTTCAAGATGTTATTGTTGGAAAAAACTGGGGGTCTCCCTGTATTCTTTCTTACAACTATATGTGAATCTATAATTTTTAATTGTAACTTTTAAAAAATAATTCAATAGAATAAAATAGAGATGACAAAATCAAGAATGTTTAAAAATTAAATGGAACTTTTAAAAATTATATAAAATTTCTGGGTAAAGGCAAAGAATTTACTATAAGCATCTACTTTTGCTCCTTCTTTAATCACAAAATTCCTCCAGTGAAAAGTAAGACCCAGAAATCGCTACTAGAGCTTTGCCTGGAGGTGCAAGAAGAGCAGAAGAGCTAAGCTACCCCTTCACCCTAACAAGGAGAATGTACTCTTCTCCTTATAGTTCTAATATAAACACTTGGTGCACACATAAGAGCAAAGCCCTCAGCAATGATTTCTTGAACTCAGTTCTCATTACACTATGCCACTCAGAGCTTCTTGGAGTTGCTGGCAACATGTGGGGTTTTTTAAATGTTTGTTTGTTTGTTTGTTTGTTTGTTTGTTTGTTTAGAGAGAGGGATTGATTGAGCGGGAGAAGGGCAGAGAGAGAGAGGGAAAGAGAGAATCCCAAGCAGGCTTTGCATTGTCAGCACAAAGCCCCCTGTGGGGCTCAATCCCATGAACCATGAGATCATGACCTGAGCTAAAATCAAGAGTCCAAGGCTTAACCAACTGAGCTACCCAGGTGCCCCAACATGTGGGATTTCTTAAACCTCTCACAGACTTAAGCCGCAAAGAACAACTTCTGAAAATTCTCCCCATGCTCTGTAGGCTTGCAAGCACTCTGCAGTGGCCCAGACCTGAAATAACACCAGCAGTAGTTAGTTTATTAGAGAGGCAGGCTCACATAGCAGTACTAGCAGAGGCTTGATGTTCAGGTTGGGCCCTCCTCCTTGCCATCTTCTTCTTCATTTGTGCACATTTAAAAAATGTCCTAGGGGCCATTCAGCAAGCAGCAGAATGAGAAGTCCATCCAAACGCACAAGATATAGTTCTCACCGTAAATAACCTGGCCAGCCTATTCTCTATTAGATGGTTCGCTTAGGTACAGAAGTCACTCCCACATTATCAACTTCTGCATCTCCATGCCTTGTCAGTTCAAACCAAACCTCTAGAATTTTCTACATCAGAAACTAACCAAACCTCTTTTCATTACTATAGGCCCAGAGATGTTATGAACAACATCTGCCAGACGTTGGAACCAACGTCCATTCTTCTCTGATGCAGTGGACAGGACCTGGGTCTCAAACACAATAAGGTATAGTGGAAACCATGTGAGAGCACAGGAAATATAAGTATTGCCTGGTTGACACTACAGTGTAAAAAGAGAGGGATTTAATTACTTTAGCATCTTTTTTTTTTTTTAATATATGAAATTTACTGTCAAATTGGTTTCCATACAACACCCAGTGCTCATCCCAAAAGGTGCCCTCCTCAATACCCATCACCCACCCTGCCCTCCCTCCCACCCCCCATCAACCCTCAGTTTGTTCTCAGTTTTTAACAGTCTCTTATGCTTTGGCTCTCTCCCACTCTAACCTCTTTTTTTTTTTTCTTCTTTCCTTCCCCTCCCCCATTAGCATCTTAATTATACTCACATTCTTTCCTGACGGTACTTGACCCGAATCAATATCTATTGTAGAAGGTTTGAAATGTAAGATCAAAAGGTAAAATCTTATGACTTAGAATGTTTTGCTTTCAGAATATAATTGTCTATCTATAAAGGAAGCTTCCTTTAGTTCCTGAGGAAAAGAAGCCCCACAGAAGGAGGCAGCATCTTCTACTTTTTTTAAAATAACATATTAGTAAGCAAAGTAGGAAATAATGAGTTTTACTGTGTAAATAATAACTCACAATTGGACTTATAACCCTTTGAAAATGCTCTTGTTAGAAGTCAGAAATTTATCTTCATGCATTTTCTCCCATGGAAAGTTTAATATTTATTCATGGAGTCGCCAAATAGCATTAACAAGTGCAGGACTCTTTAGCTGTGTGACTCTATAATAGCTGTGTGATCACTTAGCTCCATGGCCTAACAAATCACTTTTCCTCTCTCTGTCAGAATTTCCAATTGAGTAATATCTGCCCCTACCTACTTCTTGAGGGTTATGATCAGACAAGTCTCTATTTCACATTGATAACACTGAATTTCATATTTCAACCCATTCTATTCCGCTCCATAATATAAGTTAATTGATTTATGACCCAATTCAAAAAACCAGGAGAAAAAAAATGCATATTCCTTAAGCTCGGTTTTTGATAAATTATGTCTACTTGAGATAAAATCATGGTAGTTAAGTTTTCAATTCAAAATCATTTCTTTAATTTTAAACAGATTGCAAGGAAATATGGTGCGTGGGTAGAATTTGCAGAGATAAATGACTAACAGGGGAGAAATTCATTTAACAGTAGATTCTTAGGAACTTGGATTTGGAAAAAGATCTTAACAAATATTTGGTCCAATTGAAGAATTTGTCTCCAGCAGCTAGGATAGATAGCTTTCTAGGGGGTTAATGAGTACTTCTTTATTGGCATAGTTCAAGACCATGTTAGGCAATTATTTTATTTCTGGGAAGCTTACCTAGAAATATTTTCCTTGGGATGAACAAGTTTCCCTCATTCTAAATGCCAAACTCTAATCCTAATTCTGCCTTGCCTTGTAAGATAGAAACGTTTTCTCCCTTTCCTACATAACGGCCCTTCCAATATTTGCAGACACTCAGTCTTTCTTTCCTGGTCCTCCTAACAGCTTATATAATCTCTGTACAAAAGCCCTGGCATATGCAGACTGCTCATAACAAAATCGACCTAACCACCATATGCTACTTTGAAAATACCCTACAGAGGATCAGGGTAAGATCGCAGGGAAAGCATATTATTAAGCATCAGAAAATTTGGAGTTGGATCATGGCTCCAACTGTTTCTAAATGTGGGGCCTTGGGGAAGTCCTCTCCCTTCTAACTTCTTGTACTGCTTTTGTAAGGTTTTGTTATCAAAATTAAGCTGATTTTATTAAATGAGTTGGGTAGTGCTCCCTTTTTTTCTAGAATCTGGAAGGGTTTGTATATGAGTTTTGCCTTAAGTGATGAAGAAAATAAAGTTCCATAAAGTGACAAAAACATTTTGACAAATTCCTATAGATAAGAGACAATTTCATTTCTAACCTTCCTTCACATCAATATTAACCAATAATTATTAGTTAAACCTCTAGACTAATTGGATTTTTGTATGTCCTTGTTAGGCACAGGGAAAATACAAAGTAATTATATAGGCATTTTAATGGAAAGAACTAAGCTGTAAGGAAAGCATTTTAAACCATCATCCAATTTATACATACATATATATGCAAAAAGTTGCACAATACATATTACCACTATGTGCAATGCACTATGATATTTTGTATTCTAGACTAGTCTGTTTCTTTATAAAAACATTCTGGTTGTGACTGGCTGAGTTGATTTCATGACCCATTAATGTGTCACCACATATAGTTTAAAAAATTCTACTTTAGGGGTCTTGGGATTTGTTTCAGACCATGCTATTAATTCTCTGTATGACCCAAGTTACTTAATGTCTCTGTGTCTCAGTTTCCTATAAAATGTTACTGAGCTTATAGATGTGATGTAAGTATAAAATCAGATATGAGTTTTAAGATGATTTTAAACAAGGCAAAAAGACTAAGGAAAGATGATTTTATTCAGGGATTAATATCAGAGCTGTAACTGATCAAGAAACTGCACTTTGTGTCATAATACAAAAATGTGGAGTAGGAAAACTATTTTAAATAATGAGTTTAAAAGGTTAAACAATACGTGCATCTACCAAATGACCCAGAAGTTGCGCTCTTGGGCACTTATCCCAGGGAAATAAAACTTATGCTCACACGAAGACCTGGACATGAATGCTCATAGCAACTCTATTTGTAATAGCCAAAAACTGGAATCAGCCCAGATGTCCTTCAGTAGGTGAATGGTTAAACAAACTGATGCAATCATACCACGGAATACTACTTAGCAATAAAAAGGAACTATTAACGTATACAACTGGTATAAACCTCCAGAGACTTACGCTAAGTGAAAAAAGCCAATCCTGAAAAGTTGCATGATATATGCTTCCATTTATGTGGCATTTGTTTTATTTTTAAAAATTATTTAATGTTTATTTATTTTTGAGAGACAGAGAGAGACAGAGTGTGAGTGGGGGAGGGGCAGAGAGAGAGAGGGAGACATGGAATCCAAAGCAGGCTCCAGTCTCTGAGCTGTCAGCACAGAGTCCGACACAGGGCTCAAACTCATGAACCTTGAGATCATAACCTGAACCCAAGTCGGATGCTCAACCGACTGAATCACCCAGGCGCCCCTATGTGACATTTTTGAAATGGCAAAATTTAGGAATGGCAGACAGATGAATGGCTGCCAGGGTAAACTGGAGGAATGGAGCGAGGGAGCTCCAAAAGGGCAATGAGGCAGTCCTTGTGCTGATGGAACTGTTCTGTATTTTCCCTGTGGCTGTGGGCACACAAACCTACACGTTAGATAAACTTACATAGACACATACACAAAAATGAGTACACATTAAACTAGGGAAATCTGCAGAAGATTAGTGGTTTGAATCAATGCCAATATCCTGGTTGTGATACTGGAGTATAGCTCTGTAGCATCTGCCCAAGGAGAGAAGCTGCATAAAGGGTATATGGGATCTCTCTCTGTATTATTGCTTACATCCAGATGTGAATCAACAATTTTCTCAATAAAAAATCAATTAAAACTATGCACAAATTGTATGATCTCCATATAATTCTCCATAAATCTCCTCCTCTCTGTGTGTGCGTGCACACACACACACACACACACACACACCCCTCTTCAAATCAGGGCTAAACTCTCCCCTAAGACTATCATGTATGCAGTCCTAAAGACCCCAAGGTTAAGAATCCTTGTCCCTACTATCCCCCTTACACCACCACCCCTGTCTGTTGTATATATGGTGGCTTGCTCCCTGCCCCCCCATCCCTTGACTAAAAACATTCCATGTTTCTTGCCCACCAAATTCATTAGTTACTCATTAATCCATATGCAATCCATTTGAAAAAAATGAAGCAGAGAGCAGTATTTGTGGTTCAGTATGTTATAGGCAATCTGGATATAATGCAGCCAAGTGTAGCGAACAGAGGTTGCTTTCTAGCTGTGTGCTGAGGAACGACTTTCTAGCAAATGAAGAGAACCACAGAGAGGGCTGAGGTCTGTGGCTGGGACAGAGGTTGCTTTCTAGCTGTGTGCTGAGGAATGACTTTCTAGCAAATGAAGAGAACCACAGAGAGGGCTGAGGTCTGTGGCTGGGACACAGGCTGAATGTTGTCAGAAGCTGAAGAATTTTGAGCTACGGGATGATGAGTAGGGATTTCATTTCAGCATATTTTAGGAAGATAACCAGGATGGCATGGCGAATGGGCAGAGATAGTAGACTCTAGAACAGGACCCCAGAAACCCCCCCAAGTGTGGTCCACACATCAGTGCCAGTCTTCCAGCTCCTTGTTTCTATTCTGTAAGGAAATTAGTATAGGACTAGAGAGTTCAGATTTAGAAACTTGCCCTTCACCACAGATTGTTTGAGAAGGTCTGCTCTATAAGGCTACCATGACTATCCAGCAGTGAGGTGACGTGTGTCTGGGAAGTGGTCAATCTAAAAGAAAAAAAAAATCAAATCTGATGAAAGTTTGAGCATCTGTTTTGAAGTAGTGCTAAAAATTTGAGGTACAATATAACATCATAAGCTATTATCAGAATACTGGACGAAAAAGAGGGTTAACTTTATCACTGAGAAAACATTTCCCCCATAACTATTACAGAAACTTCTGAGGAGAAAACCACTAAGAAAACCACTAAACAATTTGTCTCTCCATTCCATACAGAGCTTCTATTATTTTTCAAGAGAACATTAACTGAACAAGGAGTTTTTCAAATAAACACTCAGTGAAGGAGGCAACAGGCATAACTGATTTTCTTCAGCCGTTTATATTTCAAAAAAGCCATTAAAAGATTTGGATGCTTGAGGTATTACATAAATTATCTTATTATTATAGCAATGAAAGGATTTCACACCCATCCATTTACTTCTGATTTAATTTCCCTCCATGAAAATTCTTTGTTTTTGGAAAATATTTGTCATGCTGCAGATACAATTTACATTAACCAAGGAGTATATTTATAAGGTAAGATTTTCAGTGCTTTATTAGAAGGAAAAAAAAAACTTGGCCCTACATAACCACTTAACAATCCACTTCTTTGCACAGTATACTTGCCAGGCACCTAAAATTAATTGTCCTTAGAAACTTATCAGAGAAAGGTAATTTCACTGCATAGCTTACAATTTGTATCTCTTCTACCAAATGGCCTATCTAATAAGTGACAGGGAGTGGATGAACACTTGTTGGTTCCTCACTGCTTGCACACTCTGCAGCTTGAAGGAAAGGCTATCAGCACAGTGTTCTGGAATAGTTCTTACAAAATGAAATATACATTAAAAAAATCCCATACATAAATAAATGATACTTTGAGGTGTTCTCCCTCTATTCGAGATAGCTCTCTGTGTCTGCCCCTTTGTTACCAATTCCCTTCCCTCCCCATTCAGGTCATGCTAAGTTCCTTAGGGAAGGGCATGAATGGCCTCTCCAGCATAAATGCAGCTTTCATTCCCAAAGGTCTAAGAGGAGGGGATTGAACGGGCATAAACATGAAAAAATATGGATTTCTCTAAGACTAGGAGAAGAGTCCTCAAGGTTGGAAGGACAAAAAAAGAGCATGATTCCCAAGAACAAAAAGAGATGGCCAGAATGCAGAGATATCGGCTGTGCTGTATGTCTAGAAAGACAGGACCACAGACAGGCCAGGGAAGGGTTTCCATGACCAAAGAATAACACCAGATAGCAGAAAGTGGGATCTGAAGAGGACAAGGACACCAGGACTTCAGTGGAAATATGGGCACCGGCAACCATTCCCTGTCTGCCATCTCAACATCTTAAAACTATGTAGGATCTTGGAATTACGGAGCAACACCAGGAACATTGTACAGGGGAGATGTAACTCCATGAAAAGCTAACATAAAGACTTTTCTGCCCACTCCCAGCAGACCAAAACCTCAAGCTCCAAGTATAAAGTTACATTTCTTGCCCACCTGAGTTTACAAATTGAGATTCAGCCCGCCACAAATAAACACAGACACACACAGTGTAAGTGTATACTGTGTAATATTGATGCCACATGACAGACCATTACTTTTCACATTTCATCATGTGATGGGTGCGATGTGCTATGTCATTAGAGTAATTGCCATAGACATCCAAATTCAAAGTGTCTATAAAATAACTTTTATTAACGATAAAGCAGTGCATGTGTACATACAAGTACATGTATACGTTTATAAGAGAACAGGTACCTATGGGAGCTGAAGCAGGAGAGATGTCAGGAGAAGAAATATCAACCTTTGAGTTCTTTAATTCAGAATTCAAAGGCACACCAAAAAAGAACTAGTTCTATTTCTTCATTATGATGGTGTAGAAAATCACAAAGAATCCTTGGAACCAGAATACCAGATTTGCCTGAGTCTGTCATATTTACTGATGGCAGGCTTTCTCTGCTATTACATTTTAGTCCTGAATAAATGACTTTCCAAACTGATCTAGAATGGGGCAAGAAAATTATTTTTCATGCGTCACACCTATCCAAGCATACCTGCAAAATATTACCTTCTTCCCCAAATTATGCTATCCCCAACACCATGATACACTTGGAAACCCTACATACACAAATCAAAATATAAATAGCAATGGGAAAAAGAATGAAAAGCAATTGGACACCTACCTGCTTTGCTCCAGAGTTCTGAATTCATTATCTGGGGAGTAGTCTTGATCCAAGAGACAAAACTATAGCATAAACAAAAATTATAAATAAAAGCCCCAATTTTAAATGAAGCTATCAAGTCAAAACAGACCTAAAGAGAATAAGCAAGCTCAATCAATTCCTATTAGCAAATGTGCAAAAAATAAATTAAATCAATATGTGTCCACAAGGTGAGAAACAGGAGCAAGTTGAAAAGCACCTCAAGTTTACATATAAAGCAATTAAGATCAAGACACATAGCTAAACCTACAGCCTATTAGACTGTTGCTAAGAACTTGAAAGCAAAATCAGAAACAAAAATCCAACTTAAATTTAAAAGTGGCATAATCAGGGTAAGACAAGTGGTCTTTGTGATACAACTGTTTACCTACACCTCTGGCCCCCAAATCATGTTCCTTCCATGTTCTGGACTTTGCTGGTTGAACTTCAGAGCTGCAGTCCAGATATTCTTATTACCTTTCTTCTCTTTGCCCTCCCACTTTCATGTGTGATTTGATTTTTCCTCATAGAAACATCTCTCCAAAATCTGGACTTCTGTGAGTCTCGCCCAAGTCTTACACACCAATGGAGCAGGTGTCTACCAAGAGCTGGGATTAAGGGATGCCAGGAGAGATCTCTACAGTCCACAGCCATTGTCACCACACACACACACACACACACACACACACACACCCACACCCACACCAATCCTACAAAATCTATACTTCTCCCCCACAGAAGTACTTTTCTTGGGCAAAAAGATTACATTCAGAAAACCCTGATCAAAGTAAATGCCTCTGGGAAGATTAGCATAGCACATAACCTTCATTTGAACCTTATTGGAATATAACTATGTGGGACAAGGAACAGGTGGTACTCTGATTGGGGAAAAGCACATTGGACTTTCAACAGTGAGGTACCTGAGCACTGAAGGATAAAGGAGAGTTGAAGGAGAGGTGAGAGGCACCAAGGGCTTTACTACTCAAGAAATTCACTTTCCTGGGGCGCCTGGGTGGCACAGTCGGTTAAGCGTCCGACTTCAGCCAGGTCACGATCTCGCGGTCCGTGAGTTCGAGCCCAGCGTCAGGCTCTGGGCTGATGGCTCGGAGCCTGGAGCCTGTTTCCGATTCTGTGTCTCCCTCTCTCTCTGCCCCTCCCCTGTTCATGCTCTGTTTCTCTCTGTCCCAAAAATAAATAAAAAACGTTGAAAAAAAAAAATTTTTAAAAAAAGAAATTCACTTTCCTTTTGAGAAAAGGTTTGTAATATTAATGACACAGGCTTTGGAATCAAAAGATCTAGGTTTCAATCCTAGCCCTGTTACTCACTGTGTTTGAGTCACCTCACCTGTTTAATGGCAAGAAAAATATAAGTAACACATATGGTTTTAAGAACTCAAGGGGTTATGGCCAACATCCATTGAGCACTTACTATGCACCGATTACTCCATCCAGATTACATCCATGCTTCTCAAACTTTAATGTGCACACAGCCACCTCAGCATCTTATTAAAATGCACATGAGTCAGTCAATCCAGGGCCTGAGTTTCTGCAATTCTAATAAGTTCCCAGGTGACTCTGCTGCTGCTACTGGCTTACAGATTATACTTGGAGTAGCAAGGGCTTGTATCATTGAATTCTCACACTAACCCTAGGAAGATAGACTGTTATCGCCCATGCAAAGCCCATCCTAGATAGGCTAAAAGAAACAAAAGTACTAATGCTGCCGTAACAATGAAATGTTTTAAAAAGTAAAGACTTAGGCTGCCTTGAGGGTAGCTTCTTATTTCTCAAGGTACAGAGGCAGAGCCAGCAGCAGTAGCCTCTCCTGGAGCTTGTTAGAAATGCACAATCACAGGCTCCTTACTGGACCCACTGACTCCAGATCTGCCCTGAAACAAGATCCCAGGTGATTCACATCAATAGTAAATAGTTTGAGAAGACTGAATGATAGGATTAGTCTTCCTTTAAAAAAAAAAAAAAAGTGCATTTATTTATTTTGAGAGACAGAGAGAGAGAAAGCAAGGGAGGGCAGAGAGAGAGGGAGAGAGAGAGAATCCCAAGCAGGCTCTGTGCTGCCAGTGCAGAGCCCAGTGCAGGGCTCAATCTCAAGAACCATGAGATCATGACCTGAGCTGAAACCAAGAGTCGGACACAACGGACTGAGCCAACCAGGCACCCCCTTCATTTTTTAATAGGTATGCCTGTTGCTACCAGGAAAATTTCTTTATGTAAAGTTAAATTTTATACAAAATAATTATAATTTTAAATATTCAAGGGAAATGATTAAATAAGTTTGCATCCTCACCACCCCACCCCACCACAAACACACATTCCTGGTGGCAAGTAGAAAACGTGTTTCTTGTCACATCCTCTTAGTTAGAATAGCTGAGGAGCACTCCTTCCTAAGGTCAACAATCTTGACCAAAAACAAACAAAAAATTATATTGCCCAAAATAAAAATTTTTTAAACTTTCAAGATAATTTAATTTCCTGCAAGTATGTGGAAAGTTAGTAAATAAATTTTCTTATTCAATTAGTAGTACTTGAAATTCATTGTTGGGAATTACATGTTCCATCCTACACATCTGCAAGGCTGTTTTCTCTCTATGAGAGCCTTTCCCACCAAGGACACGTGGGAAAAATTGATAAGCTCAGACCCTGTGTTCAGCGGTGTTTATTTTATCTAAGGTGATATAATTTGAGAGAAATTACTAACAGAGATAGAATAACAGGGATATAATCAAACAACAGTTAAAGAAAAGAACCGTTACCACATATTTACTTGTGGAGTCTGGATACTACCCTAGAAAGAGCCATTTCCTAACAAAATGATAGCTGACTCGCTGTCACACAGGGTCTGTGGATTGGTTGAGCCTAACTGAGGTGCCTCAGCAGACCTCCCTCCACCCAAAGGGCTCTCTAGTGAAGGAGAAAGGGACTGTGAGTGAGAAACAAAGGATATGGAACACATGCTGTGGTCTCTCCCATGCAGAAAAGAACCCGTAGCTATTAATTCCATTGTTATGTTCAACGGATGGGATGCAATAAATACATTTCAGCTTTATAAAGACGGGAAGGGGCTGAGACTCAGAGTGTCAATTCGATGTGAGAAAACTATCCTCCCAAATCCACTGCCAACTTCCCACGGTCACCTGCCTTTCCTCACCCTGGGAATTGCTGATTTCAAGAGCAAAGAGAAGCAAACTAGACCTACCAACATGCCAGGCTTTAGACACACATACACATTTTTGGCTTTTGGACCAAGTGTGTGAGGCAGGAAATGAGCAAGAGATGCCATCTTTGTCTATTTCGACTCTATTTTCCCCCTCTGAAAAAACACTGGAAGTTTGTGTATGAGAATGTATGTGTGTTTTTAATTTATATTTATGCCCTCATATTTATAATTAATACTATTAGGGTGGCCACTGGCAATTTACTGTGAAAGTGCAATTTCTACATGTAAAAGAAGAATAGGCAAACCTTTCTAGTGCCACATTTCAGTGCTGAGCACTTTTAAAATTACCTGTCGTATATAGTATTAAAATTGCCAATCTGCATTTATTTTGAATATGGAATATATATTAAACTTTCATTTTAATAATAGAAGTGAAACCATGACAGTTCAAATCATCACAGTTCTCAACTTTAATTCAAGTCAACGAATTTCGAGCACTAACTATGCACAAAGCATAAGTAGTAGTAGGTGCTATAAGGTAACCCAAAAAGTAACCATGCCTATGTCCATCTGGGGTCCTGCTCTCGTGATATTCAAGTCTACCACAAAGTGAAACTACTTCTTTTTAAGAGGAAAATAAGGTTCTGGCCTATCTCCAATGAGGGAATGCCTGAATTAGGGA
This sequence comes from Panthera uncia, assembly GCF_023721935.1. Classification (NCBI taxonomy): domain Eukaryota; kingdom Metazoa; phylum Chordata; class Mammalia; order Carnivora; family Felidae; genus Panthera; species Panthera uncia. The sequence goes on along the minus strand of NW_026057580.1, from coordinate 34,284,759 downwards.
AAAATGTTCATACACACGCAGAGAATTTTCAGTGAAGACAGTAGGCGACAGGTGCCAAATGAATTCTGCCAATTAAAAGAATGCTGTAAATCCAAAGATGAGATGACTGGGACCCGTGTAGCCATGGGAGGCTCTGTGAAAGACAGCAGAACTTGGTTTCAGCCTTACAGGATGAGTTGGATTTCAAGGGTAGAAAGAAGAAAAGAGCACATTCTCCATCAGAGAGAGCAAAGCTGCAGTAAAGTAATATCAAGGCGAGTTTGGAGGGCAGTTGGGCAGCCAGAGATGTGATGGTGAAGAGCCCAGACTGAGGAGCCAGGCTGGGTGTGAATCCTGGCTCCACCACTCCCTAGCTGATGATCTGGGGCAGGTGTTTACAGTACCTCATAGACATGTGTGTGGATTCAACGAGCTAATATTTGTAAAGTGCTCAGATTAGGTAGGGGTGGAGTAGACCATTCCTGCAAGTGAGCTCTGGGAAACAGGTTTGAAAAGATAGACTGGGGTTGGCTTGTGGAGGTCCTTGGATGACTCACTTTGATCTTGTTCTTCAAAAAGACAGGAAGCCATTGAGCGCTTTGAATGGCAGAAAAGTCCAAACACCACAGAATAACCTTCCTGATGTGTCAATGCAAGGGTTTCTTTCTGTACCCTCTTCTCTAAATCCACAGTTTCTGCGTATCTTGAAAAATGCTTATTTTCCTCACTTACCATATCTTTTCAGTCCAGCTTTCATTCCTTTTTGCATCTTTATAATTGTTTTGTTCAAATTTGTGACAGATTTGCATTCATATTGTATTAATGACCCTATACTTACTAAGCTAAACTATAAGGAAGTCGAAAATAAAGATGGACCATAACAAAGGACATTTTCCCCCATCCTAATTGCTATTAAAAAGAATGTCTGTTTAAAGCAAGCAAGCCTTAATGTATTATACGACCATTATCAGCAAAATATTAGGTTCATTGAGTTCATAATTTATAAATGTAAGAATAAAGTGCCCCAGGGGTGTGTTCCAAGTGAGGCTAGATTTGGGAATACAGAATTAATCACCTCTACAATGTTAAAACATCAGATTTATTATATTTAATTAAGTGACTCAATGATCTCTCCAACTCTGATAAGTTGTCTTTATACCAAGTATAGAAATACAGATATGAGCAGTCAGGGAAAGTGTTCAGTCTTCAGATAGGATTGTTTTCCTTATGAATAATTTTTGTGCTGTTTGATCTGGATTTTTTTCTCAACTACATACTGGTAGCCCATGTTGGACACTCTGGAATCTGGCCCCATAGCCTCCTCAGCCTCCTCTGAGTGCAGCCACAATCATGAGGACATTTCCTCAGGGACTCTGCCCACTTCTACCTAACCAGTACCTCTTCTCCAGCATGCACCCCGTGTCTGGTTCTAACGGGGCCCACTCAGCCCCACACATGCTCATGAGGAACCCGCAGGGGATTTAATGCCCCACGGGCAAGCCTCAACTGGGGGGGGAGGGGGGCTGGGATAAACAAATGCTTCTCCCATCCTTTCCGCAGGTGGAAATACTGATAAGTGTCCTGCATGCTGCCAAAAGGACTGGGTGGCATCAAGCCTTAGCCACCCACAGCAGTGCTGACTCAGGGCTTTCCCATTTCACTTCCAAGCTCACTTCCCACATTAACTACCTAAACAAGGCTTTTTCTCAGACTCTGCTCTAGGGGCTCGCTGACTACAACAGTCTGAAAACACAAATCCAAATACAGGGAAATATAGTTTATTTTGTAAATTAAAGTGATGTCAAATAGCTATAAAAATCCATAACTAAGGTCCATATTATAGAAGAGACATTTATTTTAATTTCAAAAATGAGTAGTGTTACATAAATATTTCTAGCAGCAGCTTGACTTTACTTCATTCTTTTATATTTTAAAGGCTAATTTGGGAAGCTTTGAATATACAACTGCCACCAACATTTCCCCAGTTCCTGCCTGGAAATTCCAAATTAAATCCAAGAATATGCTAATTGGGTGATAAGGCAGAAAGTTGAGTTTATGTCAGATATAATGGCTTTGTTTTATATTGGGACATGTCAAAGATGACTTTTTAATGAGGATTCTATGATTATTAAGCAGTACCTTATTATCTTGGCAAACTGATTTTTATACAGGAATGTCTTCTTTTATTGATGTATAATTGACCTACAATATTATATTCAGGTGTATAAGATAGTGATTCAATATTTTTATACGTTACGAAATGATCACTACAATAGGTCTAGCCACCATCTGTCGCCATACAACATTATTACAATATTATTTACTTGATTCCCTATGCTGTATTTTATATACCTGTGATTTATTTATTTTTTTATCTGGAAGTTTGTACATCTTATTCCCCTTCAGCTATTTTGGCCACCTTCCCACACACCGCCCCCCCCTTTTGACAATCACCAGTGTGTTCTCTGAATCTATGAGTCTGTCTCTGTTTTGTTTTGTTTGTTTGTTTTGCTTTTTAGATTCCACATAAACGTGAAATCATATGATATTTGTCTTTCAGGCATACCTTTTAGTAAGAATGTGTTCAATGCAGCTTTGTGATAAACTTCACTATCATAGGTAGAAATAATACAGAAAGCACAGGAATGAGGTCTAAGACACGAGGACAAAGATCTTTGTGTTAGAAAAATACCATTAAATAGGACCATATATATATATATATATATATATATATATATATACAGTATATAATCACTGGTCACTATGTTTGCTGCAAACAGTAATAGCATGTCTATAGCATGTCTATTACTGGCACTACACTGTGGTGAAAGAATAAAATTCTATGCTTAAAGAACAGTTGTAAGTATTCTCTATTTTCAACCTTAGTAAAGTGACAGGGAAGGCTAGGGAGTAGCCTCTTCTGAAAAGTGGCTAGTGTGTTTCTAGTCTGTATAGTTGTAATGTGTTAGGCAGAATTATGGCCTTGTTGTAGTCTTTATTTGGAGATTGAGCATAGGTTAAGAAGATGCAAATTGGTGTCAAGTTGATGGTATTTGTAAGGATAATTGTATTCATCATCTGGCTGGTCATGGAGTACCTAGATATTCGGTTAGACATTATTCCTGGATGTTTCTGTGAGGGTGTTTCTGAAGGCAATTAATATTTTAAGCAGTGGACTGAGTAAAGCAGATTGCCTTCCTCAGTGTGAGTGGGTCTCATCCAATGCTGTGAAGGCCGAATAGAATGAAAGACTGAGTAAGGAAGGAAGAATCTCTGCCTTACTACCTTCAAGCTGGGACATCAGTCTTTTCCTGTCTTCAGACTCTCACTGGAACTTACACATTGGCTCTCCTGGTGATCAGGCCTTCAGATTCAGGCTGGAACTATACCATCAGCTGTCCTTGTTCTCCATCTTGCCAACTGCAGATCTTGGACTTCTCAGCCTCCATAATCACATGAACCAATTCCTTCTAATAAGTATATTTGCTAGATATATAATTATTATAGAGACATAGATATTTAAGGGCTAAAACATTCAGTAGATGACTTGAAAGACAAGAAGATCCCTATGGAGAACCAAACTAGTGAACTACAAAATGAAGTGTAAGAAATATCTCAAAGGCCAATGAAAACATATAAAGGCATGGAAATAATAAGGGAGAAGGTAAACTACTTGAAAAATAAATACAGGGGACCTAAACCTAAATGTCTAGTCACCAGACTGGAAGACAGGAGCAGAATTGAAGGTAGTGAAATAACATAATTACCAGTCCTACTTTACTGGTAAAGTACCAAAAAATCTTGGTAGAGAAAGAGGGAAAACATATGAATGGCCTTTGAATTCACTAAGAGGAAATTGAGTTAAATAGCCAAAGAGAAGATGGAGTTGAGAGAACTCTGTAAGGTGATTAAAATGTTGAGGGAAAGAATTGGAGAAAGGTGTATCAAAGGCAATTAGAAATCTCAAAAGGTCTTGGATGTGTATGCCTATCTGTGCATGTGCACTTCTGGGCACCTTTTTATTCACAAATGATACAAATTATGTGCTCTCTAATGATGTTGGCCATAGCAATGGTGGGTGATGTAAAAAGAAAACTGGAATCAAGCACACATGCGTTCTGGCCCCTGTTCTGTTACCACCAAATCCTTGGACAAGTCATTTAATTCAATTAAATGTATTTTATTCATGACACACAATCCACAGTCTCTCTAGACTTCTGTGAAGTAGAGATGTAAGACCAGACCACTGATCCCCAAACCAGAATCACCAAGGGAAATTGCCACTCCAAAGCCTTGGGACTCTACTTTGCTAGATCTAGAGTAAGTCCTGGTATGAGTTTTTAACAAGCTCCTCTGGTGACTCTAAAACAGCCAGTTTGGGGAACCACTAGTCTGTATGATATTTATGATTTCCTCCAGCTCTAAAATCCCAGAGTGGTCCCTGAGTCACCAAGAACAAGAGACTGAGATTCCCATCCATCAAACTAGGTATTTGATTCACATGAGTCACAGAAATAACAGGGCTTTTTGGTTTTCAAATAACCTCACATACCAGGCACTGTTAATTTTCTTTTATTATTTAGTTGTAGGGAAGAAAGAGCAGTTGGGATAAACCATCTGCCTTTGTGTCAACAATGCACCTCCAAACCAAATGATTAAAAGAATTGAAGGGGGCTGAGCATAGATTAGTAGATAAGCATATTATAAAATCTAGAAATAAATTATACTTTCCCAAGAGACTAAATAAAAATCATAAGTATAGAGACAGCAAATGTTTTCATTTAATAATAACTTCCTTTCCTAAAAATCCACTGTGGGCTGTGTAGTGGGCTGGCACAAGCAATGACACACACGAGTGAGAATCTGATTATACTATATCTGAGGGGGAAATATCTCATTTAGGACTGTTCTCATTATTCAGTGTGTTAGTTATATTTACTAAGGGTACAATTTTGCAGAGATCATACCTCTTTTAGGGGCTTCTTAAAACCACAAACTTGTGCTATTCTGACTTATCTAGATTCAAAAATTCATTTTGCAACTAAAAAATCATTTAAAATACTTTGAAACCTCTATTTGATTTTTTAAATTTTTTATATAATGTTTCCTTATTACATAATATCAGTTAGGACATAATAATTCATTATCAAACCTCCCCAGGACATCCTGAATGTTTAGGAACTCACACTATGGTAATTTGATTTTCATTTTATAAGACGATCTTACCACCTAGTCACCCCCACTTCCTAAGAAGCCTTCTTTCTACTCTTAAATTAGAAGTCCAGTATGAATTTTAACCTTTTTGGTCTGTGATAAAGGTATTTTAAAGGTTTCATTTAACAAAAAATATTATTTCATTGCTTTGATTTATCTAATTTTGCAAGGTATACAGGGTAATAGAGTATCTGTGAAAAACAAATTAACAATACTTACTGCCACATATATCTGACAGCTGACTTCTCCCACACTCATTTGGTTCCCCAGTACACTGGAGCTTCACAACACCCAACACTCTTCCTAATCCAATCCAAGGGTCTAGAATGGCAAATTATGAGAGGATGTCATCAAATGCAAGTTCTTCCTTTTTTGGAAGCCAATCTATATTTCTACCCTGAAACATCAGGTATCAGCTTCTGCATGAACTCCTGGGACAAGGAGAGAGCCAGAACCAATGTTGGCAACTCCAACTCTACTTGAAAACACCACTGTCACACAGAGCTGTTCACTCCCAACTTCGGGTTCTGGAGTTTCTAGATCTCTGTCACCCAAGATTTCTAGAGCTGTTATACTTCCTATTATGTTTTTTCTATAGAGGAGAAATATTATTTTTTGTAAGGTAGTATTGATTTCTTTTTTAGAATTTAAAATTTAATGCTCACTGTAGAAAAAAAAAGTTTCAATTTACACGGTGTAAGTATGCACCAGGCATCACATATTCTTTTTATGAGCTTTTAAGTCAATGGATTACTGCTTTCCAGCACAGACAATATCATATTTGTCTTGAGTCCTCAGCAGCTAACAAATTGCTAGCACATGATGAGCATTCAATAAATGTTTGCCTAAATTAATGAAATTTAAGACACCTCAGTAAAACTTTTAGAAACCTTGTCCTCCTTAATTAATTGCATAATAAATACTTCTCTAGTCCAAGATCCACCAATGAAAGAAAGTCCAGCTGTTTGCATGAAGCAGAGGGGTCTTGTGGGTGTAACATGGAAGTTCTGTGCTGCTATTCTTTCCCAAGTAATTCTTCTTTTGTATAAAATCCATTCTTTTTCAGAATAATATTATTTTTGCTACTCTTCAGATCATTTGCAAAGCCAAGGGTCTCTGTTTAAAATACTACAGTAGAAGCATGTTTTCCTTTTAAAGTCCATTTTAAATATTCTTTTATTAATCAACATATTAATCATTAATAACAACAAAAAATATTGCAATTAGACATCTTGCCTCTTGAACTCTTATCAGATAAAAGCACTTCCAAAATATATGAAATTATCATCAGCCAATCCTTATGAGATCTGTGTAATTCTCTAGTTTTCCTTCCTTTTATAAAGAGAATTGAGACAATTGCCTTAAAAAGAATTCTTTGACCTAAGAAATACCCCTTTTAACCCACAGTTGTTACACCTGAAACTCCCCTGCTATTTCCCGACCTACAAGGAGCCCTGGAGCAAACTTACCTCTGAGACTAAGGCTGCTTTGCACCCAAAGATTTGAGAGTGGTTTAGCCAGCCCCACAGAAATCCAAATAGTAATCCCTCATTTCTTCATCCAGGCCACAGAGACCATCCTCTATCCTGTTCAACTTTAACAATGAAATTAGGGTAACTTTTGGGTTTATGCAAACTTCAGATCTCTTCAAAGCAGACCAAGCAAACTCTCAAAGTGATGAGCCACAAGAGAAAGTACCTAAGAAGGACAGCCTGTTGTAACTCCAGCTGATGATCTAGTCCCATCTGTTGAAAGGACTGACAACTACAAAGGCCTTCAGAATAAAAGTCCTCAACCTTAGCCCCACTGAAGTGATTTGATTAGTGTTGTCGGAAACATGGAAAAAAGTAGCAACCAGGGGTAACTTCATTCCCTTAATAAAATCATTTCGTTCAAGAAATATATATTGTGCTCCGCCCATGTAACAGGCATAAATAATTTTTTTAAATTTAACTTTGAGCAAATTAACTTCCTTGCATCTTTCCTTATAGTGTGATATCTCTGAGAATCAGAGGAGAGTGAAATTGATTGTCTCGAGGAAGTAGAAGTATCAGCTTTCAAAATATCTTTTTGTTGTTTCCAGTCATTTTTGTTTCATTTTCCTCATATATGATCATCTTGGTTAAATCCTTGGACCAAAACCCCTCCCATGGTATATTTTTATCAGTTGAAATGGATGTCGTTTTCATCTGCCCAGCATGTTATAAACAGTATGTTTCTTTCATTAAAGATCCCATATTTCTCTTTAAATGTATCCAGATTTTGAAACTCCTTTGAAAACATTTTAGTTTATTATTTTTTTTAATATGATTTATTGTCAAATTGGTTTCCATACAACACCCAGTGCTCATCCCAACAAGTGCCCTCCTCCATGCCCATCAACCTCAGTTGTTCTCAGTCCTTAAGAAAACATTTTAAAATAAAACTGTACAGGTTCTTATTGATAGTGATAAGAGGACCCCAATTCCACAATAAATCCAAGGTTCAAACATAAATACTAGGGATAGGTACTAAATTAAGCTATGTTTCATCAAACAGACTTCTGTCAACTAAATGTCACAATTTATTGATAGGGAGAAACTGTAAATGTCTCTTAAAGAAAATTATTGTGCAGAGGTAGAATTGTTAAATACAATTACAAGTAGCCCCTGTAATGTTTTAGGTGTTAAAAGAATAAAAAGTTCCATACACAGATCAAAAAAGAATGTATAATAGATTTCCCCTGGAATTTCTGTTTCTATATTTGTTCACCAAAAATTTAGTAATTTAAAATGGTATTTGCATGAACTCATTGCATAGTTATCTTTATAGAAAATCAAATAATAGATTTTAGAAGACAGAGGAAAGAAAATAAAGACACAACATAGAATAGAATTAATACATAAGAAGAAATAAACAGTAGACAATCATTTCCCTTGCCAAATTGGTTCCCAGAAGGGATCTCAAATCAACTACAAAGTTTGTGTGATAGTCAATAACTTTTTATCTTGAAACTTACTGCGCTTCTTCTATTTGTGCCAGTCCTGAAGATTATCAGAAGTTTTTTTTTTCCATTATAAGAATTATTGCATGGTATAGTACACCCAGTCCATAATTATATAATATATTCATTCAAAAAATATATTCGTTCAAAAAATATCTACTAAGAGCATGGCACCAGATTAGATGCTAGAGACACAACTGAAGGCAAAACAGACCACTGTCTCTGCCGTAGTGGATCTCTTAGTCTAGATGTACAGTTAGACATTAATTTCATAAGCATATCATTGCAACTATGCTTAAGTGCCAAGAGGCAAAGGTCCAGGGTGTTATGAAAATGGGTACCCAGATGGACATGATCTGAAGTGAGAGGATGAACAAAGACTGTGTGTCTTCTGAGTTTCCAGGGAAGTAGTACTGAGAAATGCAAATAAAGTCCTAGTGGCTTTAATGGTGGCTTTTAATGGTCTGATAGCCTGGTGCATTGGATTTAATTGGTTTAATGTTATATTATACTGCCCACCCCAGGGAAAGAAAAGTATTTTAAAAATCTTGGTGCTCTCTTGACCTCTATGCAAAATTGGGCCTTTAAGTAAAGCATCATTGTATAGATCTCTTCCTTGAGACTTCTCCAAAACCATAACAAGTTTAAATATTGTTAAATTCTTATCACATCATAAAACAGGGCTAAAGAGAACAAGGAAAGTGGATGTTGTAAAATCACCTCTTGTTTTGTATGATAAACTATTATGATAAATAATTGTGGTTTTGACAAAGCACATTAAGAAGAGAGACATAATTCAAAAATAGCATAGATTTACATATTGCAGAAAGAGCATTATTAATGTCAGCCATCATTGACAAAAGGATGGGATCATTTTTGTTGTAGATCTGTATGCCAAAGTAAAAGTGTCCAGATATCCAAAAGCTTTCTAATTCTGCTCAACACTATTTAGAAGTTTAAAGATAAACTTAACTTGTAAAAATACATAAGGTAAATTCGCCCTGAAATTTTCTACATTTGTGACCTGAATGTGTGGATTTGAAAGTTTAAATATTTTACAAATCTAAGATAAGATGTACTCAACTTCCTTCCCTTGTCTTATACCTTGGGTTGATTACTAAGCAACATGGGGTGTCAGTGTGTAGCTTCAGGTGTATTCAGAGAAGTATTGCTTTGCTTCTATTGTCTAAATGGCTTCTCCTTGAGGGAATGTCAACACCTTCCTGGTTCCCTGCTCCTCTAGTCCACTTCCTCTCTCCTATTTTGTTTCAGAGTCTGCCAACGCCCACATCTTCTCACCTTCTAGAAATAAGCTCTGAGAGTACTGACTCACCTCTGGCTAAGACAGATATTATCTGTCTCCATCTCTGAATAGCAAGGAAAGGCAGTAGAGCTTATTTCTCCTTTACAACGTCAGAAGTCAAGAAATATAGAAAAATTAGGAAACCTCTGGCAATATGGCAGACTGTGTGAATGCATACCCTAAAATTCTGGATAAAAATCAGTATCAGTGAATGAAATCAAAGAGCTAAATAAATGAAAATATATCCCATGTTTAAGAATACAAACTCTCGGGGCGCCTGGGTGGCTCAGTCGGTTGAGCGCCGACTTCGGCTTGGGTCACGATCTCGCGGTCCGTAAGTTCGAGCCCCGCATCGGGCCCCTGTGCTGACAGCTCGGAGCCCGGAGCCTGTTTCAGAGTCTGTGTCTCCCTCTCTCTGACCCTCCCCCATTCATGCTCTGTCTCTCTCTGTCTCAAAAATAAATAAACGTTAAAAAAAAAATTTAAAAAAAAAGAATACAAAGTCTCAATATTGTCAAGATGTCTGTTCTTCCTAATTTGATCTATATTATCAATGCAATCCCAGTTGAAATCCCAGCAATTTGTGTTCTGGATATTCACAAACAGATTCTAAAGTTTATATGGAGATGCAAAAGACACAGGATAGCCAATACAATATTGAAGAACAAAGTTGGAAGACTGTCGCTTCCTGACTTTAAGACTTACCATAAAGCTACAGTAATCAAGGTGGTATGGTATTGGTGAAAGACTAAACAAATAGAGCAATGGAACAGAATAGAGAGCCAAGACATAGACCCCATAAAGAGAATCAGCTGATCTTTGACATAGGAGCAAAGGCAATACAATGGAGCTGAGAGAATCTCTTCAACAAATGGTGCTGGAAAAATTGGAATCCAAATTCCAAAAAACAAACAAACAAACAAACCAATTCTAGACACGGACTTTACACCCTTCACAAAAATAATCCAAATAGACCATAGACCTAAATGTACAATGCAAAACTATAAAATTCTTAGAAGACAACAGAGGAGAAAGTCTGGATGACCTTGGGTATGGTGATACTGTTTTATGTACAACATCAAAGCCATGAAAGAAACAGTTGATAAACTGGATTTCATTAACATTAGAAAATTCTGCTCTTCAAAAGATACTGTCAAGAGGATAAAAAGATAAGCTGCAGAATGGGAGAAAATATTTGCAAAAGACACATCTGATAAAGGACTGTTCTCCAAAATTTAGAAAAAAACACAACAATAAGAAAACAAACAACTTTTATGTGGATCCTGAGAAACTTAACAGAAACCCATGGGGGAGGGGAAGGGGAAAAAAAGGAAAAAAAAGAGGTTAGAGTGGGAGAGAGAGCCAAAGCATAAGAGACTCTTAAAAACTGAGAACAAACTGAGGGTTGATGGGGGGTGGGAGGGAGGGGAGGGTAGGTGATGGGCATTGAAGAAGGCATCTTTTGGGATGAGCACTGGGTGTTGTATGGAAACTAATTTGACAATAAATTTCATATAAGAAAGAAAGAAAAGAAAGAAAAGAAAGAAAGAAAGAAAGAAAGAAAGAAAGAAAGAAAGAAAGAAAATAACTTTATTGAAAAATGGGCCAAAGACCTTAACAGAAACCTCACTAAAGGAGATACACAGATGGCAAATAAGCATATAAAAAGATGCTCCACATCGTAAGTTTTGAGGGAAATAAAAATTTAAATAACAATGAGACACCACTACTCACCTGTTAGACTGGCCAAAATCTGGAACATTGACAAGACCGAGTGCTGGAGAGAATGTAGAGCAACAGACACTCTCATACATTGCTGGTGGTAATGTACAGCAACTTTGGAAAAATGATACAGCCCTTTGGAAAACAGTTTGGTGGCTTCTGACAAAAATAAGTACACCCTTAGCATATAATCTAGCAATCACGTTCTTTGGTATTTACCCAAAGAAGTCAAAAACTAATGTCCACACAAAAACATGTGCAAGTATGTTTGCAGCAGCTTTATTCATAATTGTCAAAACTTGGAAACAACCAAAACATGTCCTTTAGTAGGTGAATGAATAAACTGTTACACTCAAACAATGGGATATTATTCAGTGCTAAAAAGCAATAAGCTATCAAGCTATGAAAAAGAGGAAACTTAAATGCATATTTCTAGGTAAAAGAAACCAAACCATACTGTATCATTCCAACTATATGACATTCTGGAAAAGCCAAACTGTGAAGATAACAGATCAGTGGTTGTCAGTAGTGGGGAGATGGGGATGGAGGGAGAGATGAATAGGCAGAGCACAGATAATTTTTAGTGTAACTACTCTGTATGATATAATAATGATGGATATATGTCATTATACATTTGCCCAAGCCCTTAGAGTATACAACACCAAGAGTGAGCCCTAAGGTAAACTAAGGACTTTGAGTGGTTACAATGTGTCAATGTAGTTTTATCCTTACAAGGAAATGTTTGGTTCTGGTGAGTGATAATGATAATGGGGGAGGCTGTGCATGTCTGGGGGCAGAGGAGTATATGAGAAATCCCTGTACCTCATTTTGAATTTTGTTGTAAACTTAACACTGCTCTTAAAAAAAGTCTCTTAAAAATAATAATATCCCGAAACATTGCTTAAGTAGAAAGACAAAAAGGGGATCCCTAAGTGATCAGAAATTATAAAAGAATTAGAAGCCAAGATGCAAAGCATGAGCTGATAATACACAGGGACTGGGGAAATCAAAAGGAAATGGGTCATGGTTTTCCTTGATGTTTATCTTAAATTTCACCTGTTTTTATATGAATCAGTGTTTTCTATTCTTATCACAAAGCTATTTTTATTTTATGTACCCAAATGATTTTTGAATTATTTTTATTACTTTGCATGAGAAATGTATTAATTTTGTTCTTAACATTTTGTAAAAGTTAATCAGAGGAAACATGATTCTCAAAAGAGTGAGAGATCTTGTATATTTTCTTTTTATAACCAATATCATTAACTGGCATGTGTAGGAGAGCACACTTTAATAATCATTACAACCATACAAATATAAATTAAAATCCACAGGTTCCAATTTCCACTGACTTGACTATAATCCTGGGAAATTCACTTAATATCTGTCTGTCTCAATTTAGCCATTTGTAAAACCAATTTAATAATATTCTTAATTTACTTCTAATGGCAGTAAGAGACTTAATTAATGTTAGTAAACTAATTTTCTTTGGTTAAAAAGGCTACATAATTATGCATCAGTGTTCTTACTTTTGAAAATAATTAATTTTGAAAATAATTTTAAGATGTCTAAATGATTAAATCCGTGAAATTTTAATTTTTTTCATGTTTATTTCTGAGAGAGAGAGAGACAGAGTCAGAGTGTGGGAGGGGCAAAGAGACAGGGAGACACAGAATCTGAAGCAGGCTTCAGACTCTGAGCTGTCAGGATAGAGCCCCACGCCAGACTTGAACTTGGGAACGGAGAGATCGTGACCTAGGCCGAAGTCAGAAGCTTAACCGACTGAGCCACCCAGGTGCCCCTAAATCTGTGAAATTTTTAATGACCTTTATTTGAATTCAATTAATCACCACATACTTTAATTTTTTGTTTTTTCTCCTTTTTTTTATTAAACTATAATTGACATATAATATTATATTTCAGGTATATAACATAGTGATTTAATACTTTTATACATTACAAAATTATCACCCCAATAGATCTAGTTACCATATGTCTTTATACAAAGTTGTTACAATATTATTAATCATAGTGCCTATGCTGTACATTATATCCCTATGAGTTATTTATCTTATACCTGGAAATTTGCGTATTTTAATTTTGATGGTATATACATGGCTTTTCAGAGTGATAAAATTTCTTCTATTCAATTAAAACACAAACTACACCAAAATACCCTCTCCTAAAGTTAAAACTCTTGGTACTTCATTTCTTACATGTATCCATTGTTTTCACTTTTCATTTTATTCAAAGCCAATATGATTAAACGAAGAGGATTCATTGTGAATTAAAAATATATACCTGAAACTGATATAACACTATGTGTTAACTACACTGCCATTAAAATAAAAAAACTTAAATGTAAAAAAAAAATCATTTTGAATGAGCTTTAAATGCTGACTTCATCTTATTTCTTCATATATATTGTGAATATGTGTGGTCTTGTGTTTGTGTATGTAATGGGTAAAAGGATAGAATATGATCTCAACATAAGTTTCTTAGAAGTAAGCTTTATTACAAATGTGTAATTGGTATAAATAGGTCAGGTAAAGCAAAATAGGATTTGGGTATTTAAGAATAAGAATATATATTGTCTTGTCACATCTCTTCCAAGAAGTTAATAAAAACATGTAAACAAGGTGATTTTTGTCTCTGTCTTATCACAGTGCCACTTTTTTCTAATATCTTAGCCTTAGTTTTGCCTAATGCGTTTTCCTCACTTCCTTTTATGTCCCCAAATAATCAGACCTTCTTCTGAGAAAAAGTAATGTGGAGAAAACTGCCTTAAAATTAGCTTTTCACAAAAGATGACATAAAATATCAGTGCAAAGAAAGAGATAATAGATCTAGGGAAAGCATGTCAGGTTAGGTATTCTGGAGCATTTCCCTGGCTTTCTGGAAGAAAGGTAGAAATTGTCAGTCCGCCAATAATAATTTTTATGAGATTTTGGTGTTCCAAGAGCAGTGCTGAGGGACATTTGCAAAACCTGCCTCACTAACTGAAGAGTTGCTTTTTCCAAGGGCTTTACCCATTCCATTGGGTGAGGCCAGCCTATGTATCCAGCTTGTTCCATTTAGGAGCATCTGTGCTCATTACTGGCCCAGTCCCTCTGTTCATTTCCTTAGCCATTAACCTAGCTACATGTCCTTTCTCATTAAATCTCTCATCAAAACATTTGTTGGTGCTTTGAGGAAAATACAAAGTTTGGTCAGCTCTCATTTATCTACATAGAGACTCTGTGTTGTACATTTTCCTTTTATTCCTCCTCTACTAAAGCAAAGGATGAATGAGAAAGAGTTGTATGAAATAATGCTGGAAAGATGTATGAAAGTCAAATTAGGGAAAATCCCAAATGTTGTACCAAGGAATTTTGTACTTTATGAAGGATGTCAGTGGGGAACTATGGAAGGTGTTTGAGAGTAGAGAGTAATATTCTAATTGTAATTAGAGGAAATGTTTAGAAGATCATAATAATTTAATCTTTTCCTATTGAGATAAATAGATTAAAAGGATAGGGGTTGAAACAAAGATAATTAGGAGATTATTTTAATCAGTGAAGCAATGATGAGGTTCTAACCTAAAATAATGTTATTGGAGATGGAGAGGAAAAGGACAGCTTAGAAGGAGATTTTAAGAATAGAAGTTGGAAGAGTAGAAATGACCCAAGACAGTGACAAGAGCAACCAGGAAGACTGGGGAGACAGAAAGAGAAGGATGATCTTGGGCATGCTGAAGCTGTAAAAGCCACTGGGTCCATCAGGTGAGACTAGAAGAGGAAGGAATGAAGGCTAGAATGAAAGAATCCACAGAAAGTATCCATAAGGTTGAGAGAGAGTAAAAGAGCATGGTGAGAACACAGAGAACAGGAGGTGGAGGGAACAGAAAATTGACTATCAGAGGAGTTAAGGTGAGTGTGGAGGAGGCAAAGTCAAAGAAAGAGAGGAGTTCAAGAAGAGTTCATCAGTCTCAGAGGTACTAGGAGATCAAAAAGGATAAGGGTGAAAGGGAGACCATGGAATTTGCCCCAGAGAGGGAGGCGACACCCCTGACCAGCTGAGCAGATTACTCCATGTTCAGTTGTCCATGTTACTGCTCCTTTCTCTGGCACAAAGAATTGAAAGTTGACTCTACAGACACTTTCAACATGGCAGCCTATCATTACAGTCTCTTTTCTTTGTCTATAGCCTATTGTCTTGTTTCTCTCTCAAACCTGGATTATAAAGCCAATGTTTGAGAAGCACATCCGCTATTAAGCTCTAAGAAAGGCTTGGTACCTGATATCTAAATGACATGAAGGGGCATTGCCAAATTAAGTCTTTTTCCAAGGTGCAATCCTTGGTTTTTATATTTCCAGTCCTTTAGAGAAATGAGTAAAATATTTCTTTTCAGAATAGAACTTTAGTTTTCTGGGAAACACTTTTTGTAATAAATCTGCAAGCACATTTCTAGGAGTAAATGCCAAATGATCTGTTCAGAAGTGGCCATTTACTTCAAATAATTGTGAGTAAGCTCTTTTCATCCATCTTACTCTACAGTATCACTGCCCATCAGGCCATTGCTGTCTGTTTCAATATCTAAATGGTAACATGCACCTAAAAAAACCATGGAAGTCTAGCCAGGAGCCCTTGCCATGTGGAATGTAAAAGTCACCTGTCTTCTAACAAAGATAATGACCACCATTTGTCCAGCTTATATTATAGCCAGCTCCATAGCTCTGCTTTGTGGCTGGCATAATATTTTACTCTATCTGGGTAGATTGCCAGATGCCAGTGTGTTGCGTTTTACCATCAGAAGTAGATTTACTAAGAGACTAATGAGAGTTAAGCTTGCATGGGCCCTTTCCATGTCACACATTATTATAAAATTTGCAAAAGCGAGATATTTTAATGATAATCAGCTATGGGCACTATCTCTTTCCACCTTGACTTTCACCCATCCCCAAACTAAGTCACATTTTTCCTCCTGTCTGTTGGTGTTGGGGCCATCTGTGTCTTTGGAATAAGCCAAAAGGAACTTGAATTTGGGACTCAATTCGCTTGAGATATCACTTTAATGTTATTGCTAGCAGTTCTAATGAAGGAATGACTTCAACACCCACTCTTTTGCCAACTCCCCCAGGGGTTATACTGTAAAGTGAACATGTTCTAGAGAGCCTGGCACCAGAAGCATGCAGGTGGCACAAAATCTATCTGTGCAAAATAAATCTCACAGCTCCTGCGAGAAAGAAACTTAACAATAGTTTTCCCAAAATTGACAGCAATCCTAAAAACATGAACAATAATGAGTTATGATGCTGAAAGAAATTTTTCTAAGCTTACAATTAAAAAAAGACAAATTCCTGGGTTCAAGCCCTACATGGGGCTCCGTGCTGATAGTGTGGGGCCTGCTTAGAATTCTCTCTCTCTCTCTCCCTCTCTCTCTGCCAATCCCACACTCGCTCTGTCTTTCAAAATAAATCAACTTAAAAAAAGACAAATTTCAATCAAATATTCTAAAAGAAAGACAGAATTATCCTTTAAGTCTACCCCCTTGAAAAAGATACTACAAAATAGTGACACTTCACGTGAAGTGTCAATCAAAGTATATACAGCCAAAAAAATGTAGGAAAAACCTATCACAGAAGGGGTCCATAATTAATAAAAATACTGCATTATTTGTTTTATTCCCTGTATTTTTCAGTTCTCATAGGGCCTGCTTTATGGACATATGATGTGTGCAGTCACAGAGGACTGCACACTCAGTTGAGCCCAGTGGTTGGTTTAATGCTTTGCCGTCTCCATCTTGCAATTCTTAATTTTTGACCAAACATCCATGGAATTTCATTTTGCACTGTACCTCACAGATTTTGTACCTGGTCCTGATAATAGCCTCTCCAGTGATGGTGTGGATAGAAAAAATCTAGCTCAGTAATTGAAACAAGAAATAACACATCCTAGATGTGGAACTATTTCTCAAGTTTTAAAAATTTATAATTCCTTGTGATTTCTTATTCTGAATAATTGTACACTTTTGTACCTATTGATTTCATAAATGGGTCTTCTTTTTCATAAAACATGCTCTTCCCCCACCCTCCGCAATTATGTAAGCTTCAGGCCCCACAAGACCTCTGCCATGTATGTGTCCTTCAGGCTCTACTTATCCAGAACTGAATAACAGCTGGTAAATTATTCAGACTCAATTCCTTGCCTTCTGTCCAACTTGTGATCATTTCTCAGCTTTTATGTTTGGCAGGGGCTGGGAAGAAGTAAAGGAAGGAAAAACACAACTTGGCCGATTCTCATAATTTGTTAAGAACTCCAGAAAGCCAATAGGAAATGGAGAAATTGAAAAGATTTTGGTATTGTTTGCCATTTTCTTTTTGAGGTTAACCCTATACCTTCATTTCCGAGCTCCCCCACTGAAGGGAGATGTGTCTAATAATATCCTTATCGTGTCTTGCCTACAGAGCACCTTTCAAGTTATGGGAGGACATTTCTCAGTTGTGAAATTCCCTTGCTCTTTTCCTTTGTTCCACTGTGAACTTGTTATGGACAGAAAGCTGGAGAAAGTAGCCAGCTCATTAATTCAGTTTTAGAAAGGGGTTGGTGCGGGTGAGCAGAGCCAAAGCTTGAATCTGTGTGACCTTTCTCAGGCACGTCGTTCTCTCCATCTATGGGAGTGACAGCCCCTATATTCACTCTCACTTTGGTGCAGCACTTCCTACCAGTCTATTTTAAGGCTGAATTCACATATATTTTTCACTTTTATTAATAGGCAAAATTTTTTCTTAAGCTGGCAAAATTTGGAAGGTACTCATTTCTTTCGATAATGTGATGAATTGTTTCTTAATATGGACAGTGAAACTTCACCCATATTTGCCATAGTTAGTATACTCAAAATCAAAGAATCTGAGAAACAGTGATTAAACCCCAACTAATTTTCTTTAAAAAAATCGATTACCCATAAATTCTAAGGAATTTGGGGGGGAAGCTAGCTAAGTAATACATGGAGTTTCTTCAACATATTAATTTTCATTTTTTAGATGAGGTTTGAAATTAGATTCAGATTGCAAATTACAGCTTTGTATGGGCTCCCCACTGCTAGCTAGTGAAATCCTCTGGCTTCTGGGGATGAAGCAATTTGGCTTCCTGTAATAGGGCTGTGAGGATCTTATTTCCCACTGGTAGAATAATACGTCTGCAGCCTGAAATGTAGGAATCCAACATTTGCCCTTTGACTGGGTCACCAGTAGGGATACATAAATGCAAAGAAAACAGGCATAGTAAAACAGCGATCTCCCTGTGCATTTCAAATTTATTCTAAAACCCACCCTCCAACTCATTTTATTCAGTTACTCAGATGTGGCTCACAAAATTGTATTTTCCTTGCTACGAAAAGAATTAACCTTCTGGTGGTTTCTGAGCGTGTGACACATACACATTTGGCACTTCTCATGCCCCAGCCACACCGTGGTAGATACTCCAATGGGTTTTTTCAGGGCATGAAGTGAAGGTTCTTTCAGTTGAGGTGTCCAAAATCTATTGCAGACTGCTTGATGACAAAACCTGTGGTGATTAACTGCTATACATGCACCTTATTGAGCCTTTAGGAAGAGCTTAGAAGCTGGTTAACAGGACAACATCTTCCATCTTTACAAGTTAAATATATACTGATTGACTGCCTGACTTCACACTCCATCACGAATTTCTCTCTCTCTAGGGGATATTTCCCCTAGAGACTGTTGATTCAATCATAGAATCTAGTTTTCAAATATACCTGCTTCCTCAGAGTTTCTTGGAACTTCCTGCACAGTTTCAATTAATTTTACTGCTTCTTTGGTTACTTGGGGCCAGAAGGAGGTGGGGCACTGAGGGATGCAAAAAAAGAGAGCAGATTCCATAAGTTTATCAAAATTGTTTTGCCTCATGTGGTTTTCTGTTGCCCTTTCTGCTGTGTCTTTGAGTGTTTGGAAGCAATTTATGTTGCACTAAGACTGTTTTTCTTTCAGAAGTTCCTGCATTTGAAATTCAAATCTCAACTGTCAGCAGGCTGTTTGCTCCAACTGTGCCTTTTCATAAGGCCCTTAGCAGGGTCCCTTATGGCATATTCCTCAAACCAGAAGCTTTCTTACTCCAAAGGCCCAGAAGGCTCCTGTTCTAGCTGGTGGGAAGATAGAGGTTTAAAATACTGGGCTAATCCTTCTTGCTTTCGTTTGTCAGCTACTACTGAGAGTTCTTTGCCTCAAATTCAGGTCATATCCTCTTTAGCTTCATACACCTATATGGCTTTGTACCCTGGTTTTGTCTTGTTCATCCCTGTGTCTGTGTTGGCAGTGTCTAGCTAGAATGAGGACTCAGGCCTGGTAAACACCAGGAAACAGTTCTTGGTCTCCTTCTCTCTCTCAGAATCATTCTTCCATTGACAGAAGGCTCGCAGTGTTTTCTAACAATAAAAAATATGATGTTTCTAAATTTTAAGTAATCACAACTTTAATTAAACTTACCAACCTACATTATTATATTTTTAATAGTCTCTAGAGCTATTCAACTTTGTATAAAACTGGAATTTTCTTTGTTATATTTGCTCACCCCAAAGAACCATATTTAATACATTCGTCAGGCAAGGAGGCCTGGGGAAGAGGCATGAGGGTTGCCATATGGCACTGGACACGAAGTATGGAGATTTTTGTGTCACATGGTAATGCTACCAGAAAGCACCCACCACAGAAGAGGCAGTAAATAACCAAGAGGACAAAATGACCCAACCAGTTGCCATTAGCCAGTTTTCATCATTGGCCACCCTGGCTATGATGGGTACATGAATGGAGTGCAAGAAGCACATAGACCCAGAAGCACAGATTTCCACTTACCAAACTAGCAAAGATAGTGCAAGAATTACTTTCTAAGAGCAAGCCTGAAGTACCAGCTCAGAGACAATGCTGACATATGGAGTGCCATCTTCCATAATGCAGCATATACATTAAATCACAGACTTCAATATGGTACTCCTGTGTCCACAGGAAGAATACATGGGTTTGAGAATCAAAAGCTAATTCTCCCTTGTTCCATTGTACAGAGTGCACATGTGCAACAACCCATCTGAGAAGGGTGTGATTACCAAGGACCCTTAAGAATGAAGATTTGGGGTGCTTGGGTGGCTCAGTCAGTTCAGCGTCTGACTCTAGATTTTGGCTCAGGCCATGATCCCAGGGTCTTGGGATCAAGCTCCATATTAGGCTCTGAGTTGAGCATGGAGCCTGCTTAAGATTCTCTCTCTCTCTCTCTCTCTCTCTGCCCCTCCCCCCATTCATTCTCTCTCTCTCTCTCTCTCTCAGGAGGAAAGGAAAGGAAAGGAAAGGAAAGGGAAGGGAAGGGAAGGGAAGAGAAGAGAAGAGAAGAGAAGAGAAGAGAAGAGAAGAGAAGAGAAGAAAAATGAAGGTTTGAATCTCACCTTCCAAAGGTAAGCCACCAAGACCTGTTGAGGTGGCAGCTGCAGATGATGGAAATTTAGAATGGTTAGAGGAGGAGGGGAGGATGAGTACCAGATGTGGCCTTGAAACCAACTACAGTATCAGGGCCTTAATGTATCCTTAAGACACCTAACCCACCCCTCTTAAGTTTCTCCTCAGGAAGAGGCCCACTGGAATCATGGAGGTTCTATTTCCAAACCTGGGTGGAAAAGTAAATCTTGATTTCATATTTCTGGCCTCCAGAACTACAAAAAGTAAATTTCTGTTGTTTTAGGCCACCAATTTTGTGGTAATTTGTTACAGCAGCCCAAGGAAATCAATACAAGTTGGGAGAGCCTTCAGATTACAATGCAGGTTTGACTGTATGAAAGGAAAGGGTGAAGGAAGATTTGGGTAGGAAGAGTCACAATGGCAGTGCAGTTCCAGGTAAGTTTTTGCTAAGCTGGTAGAGAATCCTTACAACCAAGAACCACTTTCATAGGTGGTTCTACCAGTGAACCAACACACACAATGCTAAGCATAACAAGCTAGCCATAGAAGAAAATATGCAGCTGTATTTTGTTCATATACTGTTCAAATACAAGCAAACAAGCCTCTGTTGCTCAGGAATGTCCAGAGAAAGTGGCACAACTACAAAAACAGCAAGGTACTAGTTATTATAAAAGTTATGATGGGAGTGAAGGCTTCAACTAGGAGAGGTACAGGGAGACTGGCAAAGTTCTGTTTCTTTAACCAACATTTGTCAGAAGTTAACCAACTCTGTGGTTAAACCAAAAATTTAGCCTACATATGACCAAAAAAAACTTGACCAAAGAAGTTCAACCTCACTAGTAAGCAAATAAATGCAAATTAAACTGAGAAGTGCCATTTTTCACTTAACAATTTGAAAACGATGCAAAAGAATAATTACCTCAGGTAAGACTAATTAGGTGAGGAAATGGGTAAGCTTATGCATGCCATTTGGGAGTGAGTATACACTGGCACAGTTTTTCTACACAAACTTTTGGCACTATACATCAAAACTTAGGACATGTATCCTTATGACCAAAAGACCACAACTCTAAATTTAAAAAAAACTATTTTAAGATAATTTTATTATTTTATTTTTTGATTTATTTCAATTATTTATATATTCTTTATAATTATTTAAGATAATTTTACAAATATGCAAATAAATATATAAATTCATAAATACATTTACAATAATAAATATTATACATCCATATAAAGGAATAATATTTAAACATTATAACTATTATGTACAAATAAACTTACCCATTCACAAGGAAAGATGACCACAGTAAATTAAGAATAGAAACTAGGTCTGAAAGAAATATATGAAGTAAAACTGTATTTTTGTAAAAATATATGTGTGTATACACACGTATACTCACACATAACACTGAAAAAACCTTAAAAGAACAGAAAATAAGCATAATTATCTCATGGTGACACTATGGTCATTTTTAATACTTTCCCATATATTATAACTTTCTTAAAATTAACAAATACTATATTTATAGTCATGAAAAAAGTAACTAAAATTTTAGAAATAGTTGTAAATTCAGACCTGGCTGCACATGAGTCAAAATAATTTCTCAACTGAATTTTTGGATTTCATTTATTGTAGGAACACTAGCAGTGCTACTGTGTAAATATTTTTAGATGAATACTATTTCTCTTTTCTTGGAAGTTCTCAGTATACCTACCTACCACTTCTAAACATTGGAGAGGAGCTCATATAATTTTCCTTTTCCATGTCATAACAAAGATAATTTAAAAAGTTCTAGAAACTAAAAATTCTTGAAGGAAGAACCATATTAATATTCATTCATTTATTCAACAACTAAACATTTATATAGTCCAGTGGGAAGAGAGATAAGCAAATATGACATGATAATAAAGAATGATGTTGTGATGCTGCATACAGTATAGTTATTCAGAAGGTATCTGACCTAGGCTTGTGGCTTGCCCATCCCCTCCCTCCTCAGGGACTCCTAGCCAAAACTCAAATAGTTTAGGCTTCCTCAAAATGAAGGAAGAGACTGTCTTCAAGCAACTTCTGATGTAGACCTGCAAACAACCGTGATATATAAGAAAGGGAGTAAGAGAGAAATGAAGAGACCATCAAACCCAAGTAAACTACAGTCTTCCTGAGTCTTCATCAGAAGTGAATATACATTGTAATATGAATAACTTATCCTGCCACATGGTTTAAAGGGACATCCAAGGATGCAGTGCAGAGAGCAAAGAATTTCAACACATCTGGGCACTTGATATACAGAAGATATCGGATGCCTTGTTGTATAGATAGATATGTTTTCAATGTATTGACCAAGAAGCAAGTTCAGGGAAAGTAACAACTCTTGATTTGTAACAGCCATCTATCTTTCTTCTTGTAGCATACACACAACACTGTATTCTGTAAAATGGATGTATTTTAGCATATGCTTATTCATGAGTATTTCTCTAATTACTGCAAAATCCCAAATGTAAATCTTACTCCAGCCTGCCTAGGTAATTATATTAAAAACTTCCATGCTCTTTGCAGACTTTCTCACATTGACATTAGTGGTTCATTAATATTAAAGAGACCTGCAGTACTGTGAGTATTAGCTAAGCATACTAAAGACTATCTTTGGAATCTGTCAAGCATAGACCTGGCTTCTATTTTTATAGCTTGACATGTACAATAGGCTGATCTATTTTTAAAACTATCTATCAATCTCCCTTTGACTAAAAGAAAATTGTCTGCTTTAAGATGCACGCTTCAACCAAAGTAAATATCACCTACGAATAATACAATTTCAATTGCTACTTTTGAGAAATAAAAATAGAAAAAACATATTCAGTTCAGGCTATTGGGCCAACTTTTGTAAAGCTAAAGGAACAAGTCTTCTAGAAGTGTTTGTGTAACATAACCAGGAAGAAGAACGTCTACCATCCATCATGCAAACCATGTAGCTCTCTACTTTCACTTACCCCTGGGTACAGGTACATCTGAACATGCGTCTGAACGTGCACCTGAATGTTCTTCTGGGCATGGAGTTATATCCTATGCTCCCCCTTTTGGTCATGTCCAGAGGACTTTAATAACTGAATAGAAAAATGTCAAAGTCAGGGTACAGAGAATATCATTATATTCTCGATTTCACCCACTGGTCAATGTCTAGATACACAAAGGATATTAAAAATTTCTCATTTGGGGGACCTGGCTGGCTCAGTGAGTAGAGCAAGTGACTCTCGATCTCGGGGTCATGAGTTCAAGCCCCATGTTGGGTGTGGAGTTGACTTAAAAACAAGACAAAATAAAATTTCTCAGTTAACATTCGGTATTTACTACATAAGTGAGCATTGCCAGTTATCTCCAATAATGACTTGACCATTATCAAGTCCCTATTCTATAAAAGACACCCTGCTGGACCATGTGGGAAAATCAAAAACACCAAGAGAGAACCTGCCCACAAACCCCTATAACCTGGTTAGGGAGACAAGAGAGATGCTGAATGTGAGCTGATAACCAACCAGTAAAAGGAAGCATATGTGGGTGACATAGACACTGGGACAGGCTTTGTAAGGAAAATCTTATAAAAGCTGTTTATTTGATACTAGGCAAAAAGTCCAAATTTTGGTGTTATCTTACACTGTTTCATTCTCCCTGAGTCTAGGTTTCCTCACCTTGCAGAAGGCAATTCCTACATTTTTCATAGCCAGGAAGTCAAAAAGCCAGAACTCAAATCTGAGGATTTAGAGTGAGCTCTAAATTCAGGCTTTTTTCATTGTTTAGAAAAATAAGAATTTCAAAAGAAGAATGCTGCCTGCAGAAGTGAGGGTGTTTTTTGTCCTTTTTTTTTTTTTTTTAATAACAGGAGGTATTATAAAGGATTCGTCCTTCACAAAAAGTCAAGGTTAAATAGTGACTGATAACTAATGAAGTTCAGCAAAAGAGCAAACCCTGTAAAAAGTAAAGCAGTTTTATGGTGTTTCTTTTGAAACTTTCCCTCAGTGTGTTTCTTTGTTTATCTGTAGTTTATGTTTATAGTTTATGTTTAAGACTCTTACCATTATTTTAAGGCTTTTATTTAATAGAAAAAGCTTCATGAGTTTGGGAACATTTGTCTCTCTAATTTCCTGACATTTGGAGAAAGCCTAATTAGATAGTGCCTTAGCCCTTGTCTTCTAGAAAACAGAGCAGAAGGTAAGGATTAGGTTTTTAGCAATTTGGGAAGTGCAAGCCCAGGGCAGTGAGTGCAAAGGGTAAAGGATAAAGGAAAAGAAAGGATAATATGATACAAAGTGTTGCACTTTGTACTGCACTGACTGTTGCTTCACAACTAGTTACGGAGCGGAGAAATATAGAGGTTACTCCGCAGGCTCAAGTTCACTCAGCATGCAGAACTTCCCCAGAAAGTTATGAGGAGGAACTGACCCTAAGAATCATCCAAACTCCAGAAAAAGGAAGGGGAGATAATTAGTCAACCCACAATCTCCCTTTTTTTGTGTGGTTTATCCCACTGGAGGCTAGCTGCCCTGAACTTTGGAGTTGCATCAATCAACTCTTCAGTGATTGCTCAGATCCTACGCACCCCTCAGTGACTGCCAGGACCACTGCCTGTAATGTGACATTTCATCTAAGTCCAAAAGTGTATGGCCACCCAGTGCAGGAAAGAAGGAAGAGGTATTATTACAGAAGACATGCAAGATTTCTGTCTGGTAGAGATGGTTTATACAACACAATTTTCATTTCTCTTAGCATCTTTCATAATATTTAACATAATACCTTTTAAACAGGAAGTACTCTGTAGCTACTGGTTCAGAGAATTAAAAAGATGTTTATCTGCAAGATGGTAGCGTAGGAAGATCCTGAACTCACCTCCTCCCACAGACATACCAAATCTATAGCTACTATGGATCATTTTCCTCTGAAAAATACATGAAAACTAGATGAACTGCTTCTCCACAACAAGTGATAAAAGACCACATCACGTTTTTTAGTCTCACCAAACTGCACCCCCACATACAACACACACAACAGGGAGAGGCTCACCAGCCTATACCAGTAGTATAGTGCTACTATCAGAGAAGCAAGGGGTTGTTGCCCCACATGAGGAACCCTGACCCCTGGGATCTTCACCAGACAGATGAGCCCCCAAAATGACTTAGAATGGCTTAGAAAACCAACAACACTAACATCCAAGGGACCCAAAGCGCTATAGGAAACTGAGATTCCCCCTTTAAAGGGCTTGCATACAATCTCACTCACACTGAGACCCAAAGAAAAGAGAAAAGAAAAGAAAAGAAAACGAAAGGAAAGAAAAAAAAAAACATCATTTGAAGAGCACCTAAACTATATGTAAAAGAAATTCATTTGCTAATATAAAAGCATCTGCTGGAGAGGCAAGGGACAACTGAAACTCTCCCTGGAGACAGGCACTGGTGAACACCATTTTTGTACTCTGCACCTACCCTGCTATTACAGGTGAACAAACTCATTGGCAGCACCTTTTTGCCACATTGCTAAGACAGGCCAGGGCCAGCAGTGGTGGTCCACTGCCTTGTTGAAGCAGGAGAGCACAGGTAGTTACAGCACTCCCCTGCTCCTTAGCTGGGGCAGGTGAGCACAAATGGTTGCAGCATTCTCCCACCACCTAGTAAATTCAGTGAGTATAGGCAGTTGATGAGTACCAGTGGTAGTTACATTTTCCTATTCCCAGCTTAAAGCTGGCATGTGCACACAGACAAGGCACTCTCCCACTGCATTCCTAATGCAGCTGTGGCTTTACACAGTCAAAACATTTTCCCTTTACCTTTGTGAAGCCATGAGCATGCCCCACCTCTTACACTACCCAGCTGTGTGGGTAAACCAACAGGTGGGGACAATCCACACAGGGGATGCCCTTTGATTGCCTGGCCCTGGTGGCCAAGGAGGCTGGCATTCCAGGCTCCCTGGGAACTTAACAATCAAAATGACAGTTCTTCACAGGCCACCCCTCCCCCAGAACACTGCACAAAGAGCACACTGAAACACAACTCCAATTTTCCTGTAAAAAGAAGCCTATTAACTTAGTCTGGAGCATCAGGCTTAGGCACAGGCTTCAGATTTCCCATTCATCTAAAGGCTAAGGAAGTGCTCCAGGGAATATAAGCAGGGAGACACCATTCTGTGGACTCCTTTGGCCTGTAGTTCTATGAGACTTCCCAGAAAGGAACCTCCAAACTCATCTGGAGCCCCAATTTTTGTAACTGTCACCCATGGGCACCTCCAGATCTGGTCTGGAGGATAACAGAGATTACAGTTGCAGGCTCACAGAACTGTATATATTTGCATATTTGCATATTTTAAAAGCTGCTGTCTGAGGGTCTGGCTTCCAATCAGCCTGAAACTACATGCTAAATGAGATTCCTCCCCTTGGATCACTGACAGGTCTTGGCACACCCTCAACAACGAAGACATATCAAGAATAAATCAGGAGGTTTAGATAATCACAAAGGTTCCAAGACAACCAAGAGCTACAACAAAGTTGAATAAGAAGGTTCATCACCTACATAAGACTCCAAGACTAACCTTCAAGACTAAGAAAGGTAGCTGTTTCACCTGATATATAAAAACAAACACATAGAGTCAAGCAAAATGAGGAAACAGAGAAACATGTCCAAACAAAAGACCAAGACAAAACCTCAGAAAAAGACCTTAATGATAACAGAGAAAAGTAATCTATCTGATAAAGAATTCAGAGCAGAAGGTAAGGATTAAGTTTCTAACAATTTGGTAAGTGCAAGCCCAGGGCAGTGAGCACAAAGGGTAAAGGATGAAGAAAAAGAAAATAAGGAATTAAGATGCTCGCTGGACTCAGGAAAAGAATGGATGAACACAGTGAGGACTTCAATAAAGTGACAGAAAATATAAGAAAGTACCAAACAAAAGTTACAGAACTGATGAATATTACAACAACTGAAAAATACACTAGAGGTTCAACAGCAAACAGTATGAAGTAGAAGAACAGATCAGCAAGCTGGAAGACAAAGCAATAGCATCCACCCAGACAGAGAAGCAAAAAGAAAAGAATTTTTTAAAGAATTTTTTTAAATGATTACTTAAGGGACCTATAGGACAACATCAAGCAGAGTAGCATTCATATTGTAGGAGTTCCAAAACAAGAAGAGAAAGAAAGGAGCAGAATCTTATTTGAAAAAATAATAGCTGAAAACTTCCCTAAGCTGGAGAAGAAGATAGACATCTAAGTTCAGGAATAAGATCAACCCAAAGAGATCCACATCAAGACACATTACAATTAAAATGTCAAAAGTTAAAGAGAAAATCAAGAGAAAAAACAAATTGTGAGTTACAAAGGAAACTCCATAAGGCTATCAGAGTTCTTCAGCAGAAACTTAGGAAGCCAGTTACATATTCAAAGTGGAAAAAGGAAAATACTTCCAACCAATACTCTAGCTGGCAAGATTATCATTCAGAATTGCAGGAGAGGGGCACCTGGGTGGCTTAGTCGGTTAAGTATCCAACTCTTGATTTCAGCTCAGGTTGTGATCTCATGGTCATAAGTTCAAGCCCCCCATTGGGTTCTGCACTGGTAGTGTGGAGCCTGATTGGCATTCTTTCTCCCTCTCCCCCTGTCCCTTCTCCACTCATGCTTTCTGTCTCTCTCAAAATAAATAAATGAACATTAAAAAAAAAGAATTGAAGGAGAGATAAAGAGTTTTTCAGACAACCAAAAGTTAAAGAAGTTCATCATTACTAAACAGGCTTAACAAGAAATGTTAAAGGAACTCTTTGAAGGTGAAAATAAATGGCAGTAATTAATGATAAGGAAACATATGAAAGTAAAAATCTCATTGGAAAAGGTAAATATATAGTAAAAGGTGTGGATTAACCCCTTATAAAGCTAGTATAAAGGTTAAAAGACAAAAGTAGCAAAATGAACTAAAACTAGAATAATTAAGAGATACATAATACAAAAAGATGTAAAATGTGGCATCAACAACACAAAACTTGTAGGTAAAAATGTAGTTTTAGAATGTGTTCAAACTTAAACTTAAAACTATTAATTTAAAGTAGGCTGCTATATACATAGAACAGTATATGTGAACCTCAGGGTAACCACAAGCAAAAACTTACAGTAAGTACACAAAAGAAAAAGAGAAAGGAATCTAGACATACACCACACAAAGTTATCAAACCATAGGGGAAGAAAGCTAAAGAAGAAGAAAGGAACAGAGAGGAACTACAAAAACAGCCAGAAAACAATTAATAGAGTGGTGATAAGTATATACCTATCAACAATTATTTTAAATGTAAATTAAATAAATTCTACAATCAAAAGACATAGAATGGCTGAATGGATTAAAAAAACCCCAAGACACATCTTTATACTGCCTACAAGAGACTTGCTTTAGAAATAAGAACACACAGGGGCACCTGGATGGCTCAGTCCGTTGAGAATCTGACTCTTGATTTGGGCTCAGGTCATGATCTTACAGTTTGTGGGAACAAGCCCCGCATTGGGCTCTGCACTTCAGTGCTTGGGATTCTCTCTCTCTCTCTCTCTCTCTCTCTCTCTGCTCCTCCCCCAGCTCTGAAAAGAAATAAACTTAAAAAAAAAGGGAGGACACATACAGACTGAAAATAAAGAAATAGAAGAAGAAATTTCATGAAAATGGAAATGAAAAAAGAGCTGGTGTAGCTATACTCAGACAAGATAAACCTTTAAAAAAGATGTAATAAAAGATAAAAAGGTCATTACATAATGATAAAGAGGTCAATCCAGCAAGAAGATATAACATTTATAAATATGCACCCAACATAGGAGCATCAATATACATAAAGCAACTATTAATAAATATAAAGGGAGATATTGGTAGCAATACAAAAATAGTAGGGAATTTAACACCTTACTTACATTGATGATAGATCATCCAGACAGAAAGCAAACAAGGAAACATAGCCTTTAATGACACATAAGGCCAGGTGAACTAACAGACATATACAGAACATTCCATCCAAAAGCAGAATGCATATTCTTCCCTAGTACACATGGAACATTTTCCAAGATAGATCACATGTGAGGCCATAAAATAAAATTCAATACATGTACAAAAATTAAAATTATATTGAGCATTTCATCTTATCACAATGGTATGTAACAGGAAATGAATCACAAAAAAAAAAAACAGGAAAAACTACAAATATGTGGAGATTACACAACATGTTACTGAACAACTACTGGGTCATAGAAGACATGGAAGGGGAAGTCAAAAAGTACCTAGAGACAAATTAAAACAGAAATACAATATAGCAAAAATCTATGAGATGCACCAAAAGTAGTTCTAAGAGGTAACTTCATAACAGTACAGGCCTGCTTCAACAAGCAAGAGAAACACCAAATAAACAATTCAACTTTACACCTAAAGAAACTAGAAAAAGAATAACAAATGGAGACCAAAGTTAGTAGATGGAAGGAAATAATAAAGATAAGAGCAGAAATAAAGACTAAGCATATAATAGAAAAAAAACCTCAATGAAGCTATGAGCTGGTTCTTTGAAAAGATAAATAAAACTGAAAACTTGTAGCCACATTCACTAAGAACGTAAGAAAAAAGGCCCAAATAAATAAAATCAGAAATGAAAGAGAAGTAACATCTGATACCACAGAAATACAAAAGATCATAAGAGACTACTATGAACAATTATACACCAACTAATTAAGTAACTTAGAAGAAATGGATAAATTTCTAGAGGCTAACAATTTTCCAATACTTAATCATGAAGAAATAGAAAATCTGAATAGACTGATTGCTAGTAAGAAGACAGAATCAGTTATCAAACAAAAAAACAAAAGTTCAAGATCACCAAGTTTCACTGGTGAATTCTACAAATATTCAAAGATTTAATACTTATCCTTCTCAAACTCTTTCAAAAACTTGAAGAGGAGGTTAATGCTTCTAAACTCTTTTTACAAGGCCAGTGTTACCTTTACACCAAAGCAAAATAAGAGCACCACAAAAAAAAAAAAAAGGAAAGAAAGAAAAAAAAAATATATCAAATTGATAATTACCAATTACCAATAGTATCAAGAAAAGGCCAATATACCTATTGAACATAGATGCAAAAATCCTCAACATAATATTAGCAAACCATATTCAGCAATAGATTAGAAGAAATATACATCATGTTCAAGTGGAATTTATTTCAGGAATGCAAAAATAGTCAATATGATTATAAATCACTCAATATAATATACCACATTACCAAAATAAAAGACAAAAATCATATCTTCACCATAGATATGAGAAAAATATTTGACAAAACATAATATCTATTTGTGATTAAAACTATCAACAAAGTGAATATAGAGGTGACATACCTCAACATAATAAAGGCCATATATGACAAACTCACAGCTAATATCTAAAAACTAAAAGCTTTCCTTTAAGACCAGAAACAAGACAAGGATGTCCACTCTCACCACTTTTATTCAATACAGTATTGCAAGTCTTAGCCATGGCATTTAGGCAAGTAAAAGAAATAAAATGCATCCAAATTGGTACGAAAGAAGTAAAACTTTCACTATTTGCAGATGACATGATACTATACACAGAAAACCCTAAAGACTGCACCAAAAAAAACTATTAGAACTAATAAATGAATTCAGTAAAGTCACAGGATACAAAATTAACATACAGAAATCCATTGCATTTCTATAGACTAATAATGAGGTATCAGAAAGAGAAATTTTTTAATTCCATTTATGATTATATCAAAAAGAATAAAATTCCTAGGAATAAATTTAACCAAGAAGGTGAAAGACCTGTACTCTGTAAACTATAAGACATTGAGGAAAGGAATTGAAGATGACATAAATAAATTGAAAGATATTCTATGCTCATGGATCAGAAGAATTGTTTAAATATCCATACTACCCAAAACAATCTACAGATTCAATGCAGTCCTTATCAAAATTCCAATGGCATTTTTCACAGAACTAGAACAAATAGTTGTAAAATTTATATGGAACCACATGAGACCCTGAAGAGTCAAAACAATATTGAGAAAAAAACAAAGCTGGAGATATGACACTCCCTGATTTCAAACTATACCACAAATTGATAATAATCAAAACAGTATGGTATTGGAATAAAAATAGACACATAGATTAATGGAAGAAAATAGCTCAGAAATAAACCCACACACGCACATTAATTAATCTCTGACAGAGGAGGCAAGAATATACGATGGAGAAAGGACAAGTCTCCTCAATAAATGATATTTATATCAAACTAGATATTTATATCAAAACTAGATAGCTACATGCAAAAGAATGAAACTGGACCACTTCCTTACACCATACACAAAAATTAAGTCAGAATATAAGACATGAAACCACGAAAATTCTAGAAGAAATTTAGAGGCAGCCTCTACAAGCTGAAAAGTCAAGGATTCAGATCTTACCCACAGCCTACAAAAAGGAACACATCCCTGCTGATATCTTGATTTTAGCCTAGTAAGACCCATAGCAAATTTCTGACTACAGAACTGTAAGTTAATGAATTTGTGTTAAGCTTCTAAGTTTGTGCTAATTTATTTTTCTTAAGTTTATCTGTTATTTTGAGAGAGAGAGAGAGAGAGAGAGCAAGCGAGCAAGGAGGGAAGAGCAGAAAGGGAGAATCCCAAGCAGGCTCCATGCTGACAGTGTGGAGCCTGATGCAGGGCTCAAACCCATAAACCAAAGTCAGATGCTCAACCAAGTGAGTCACCCAGGCGACTCTGTGCTAATTTACTGTGAGAGCAGCAAAACACTAATACAGTGTCTGGCGGGGAAAATCATGCAGTTTATATGAGACTGTCTTCCCATAACAAACTTTAATTCATTCTTGCCATACAATCACTTCTTTCAAGAAATATGACTTGAATGGATATGTTTATATGATTTTGGTTTTATAACCTTTCTAATTTTTAAGAAATATTACATAGTTTACAGTTTAATGATGCAAATTAAAAACCATGTTCATTGAAAGAGGGAGAAGTAGTAGGTGAATTTTTGAAATAGTAAAGGAGTCCTTTACAAGAGCCAAAAGATAAAGATTTGCAAACAGTATCATTATTCGTCAGATATGTTAAATATAGAGGAAAGGATACTTACTGAGGGGGCAAAGAAAGGAGATAACTTGGTATAATACAGATTTGACTCAATGTAAGGAAAATTTTTCTAAAATCAAGCTGTGCATGTAGGAAACCAACTTGGGAGATGGTGATTGTTCAAACATAGTTGGAATAAACATTTGGTAGATATATCAAGGAAACGCAAGTTTCCAATAAGTTATGAGCTGGATAACCTTTATCATTCCTCCAATCTTGAAATCCTGTGATTAGCCTAGGAAATAATTTTATGGACTTTATTTATATAAATGATGTAAAAGTGAGAAATATAGAAAAATAGAACCTAGATATCAGGAATATATCTGTAGGCAAATGGGAAAGGAAGAATAAAAAGAAACGTCAAACTGAGTTAAGAGGAAAAAAGTAAATTCCCAAATGAAATTCCTATTATACTAACCATTGCTAGAAAAATATGTTAAGATTGATTCCTATGAGATATCTCTCTCAAAGAAAAACAAAAATGTGTTATATCCTTGGTATTACAGAGAGATAGTTAAAATAAGGAAATGGTAACAGGGAGGATTCAAAATATCAAAGAGCTGTGTATACAAGAAAGACATAAACATGACAAAGAGGAGATAGGTGACATTAATAATGATGGATGACATAATATTTTATAAGAGAAATGATATTAGAGCTCTGGCTGACAAAAGGAAATGGTTTTGGCAAAATTTGCAACATGCACAAAAATAGTAGAAAGGTAATTCTTAGATATGAATGCATGGTGATAAATTCCTTTTCGGATAGATCTTTCTGAAAATTATAAAAGATGGAAATGATAATACCATTGATCACAAGAGGTTTTAATTGGCCAGAAATTGTTTAGAGACTATGCTATAGAAAAAAATAAGGAAAATCTGCTTCCTAAATGTGCTGAAATGTGTTTACAGCCTCAATAAATTATTGAACAGTCAACATCCTGAAAGCACATTTACACTTTCGTCCTTGGAAATGAATCAAATGTGTAACAAGGAAGGCTGGAGCAGAGAGGTTGTAAAATGATTCCAGGCTGTCTACATTTACAGTCTAATGGGCTTAGTGGGATTAAGAAGTGGCTTAAAGGTTGGTGTCACTAACCTTTTTATGTCTCATCTTTCTCTTTGTACAATAAAGGGTCTGACTAAGTGGGCTCTGTGTTTCTTATAGCTCCAGAGTTGAAGGTGATGCTTGTCAGTAATGGCTATGTAATATTCTGTTGATCCCAACCTAATTTTTTAACTTAAGCCTCAATGTGATAACTCATCATGCTTGTATCTTTAAGCTTCCATTTATAATTATTTGAAACTTTCCTCTTTTCAACATATTCAAGTTTACTTATTCCTTGGCCTATACCTACAAATCTCATATTTCACAGATTGTTGTTAGGGTCCTATCTAGTAATAATACACTAAACTAGCCTAAACTTATTTTGCATCTCAGCTATTCATCCCATCACTCTCAATTCTTTACATTGGATTCTGGACCATAAGTAAATCTTTGAACGTGTATGAGTTTTCTATTGGTGCATAACAAGAGTGAGAGATAGGGGTGGGGTGGGAGGAGGGGTTCATTAAAAGTTGCTGTAGGAACTGCTGTGCACTCCAGATTTCCCAGCCTGACCCTCAGTCTTCATTCCCACTCCAGCACTAAAATGCGGTGAGAGCATTTTACCCTTTAGGCAAAATAGAGGGCTCCTTTCCAAAGAAGTTGAATTAACCTCCTGGATAATCTTCAGGCTTCAGGTGTGAGTGCTTTGGGGTCAAATGAATGCTGTCCTCTTTGTGGCATTTGGACAGCCTGAAGTTTTCAACCAGTCTTTCGGTGGGTGCACTCTACTCCCTCAAAATCTGAGGACACAGTGTGCCCAGAGTGATGCCCTACTTGCCAGAGATCTCCCCCACTGCCAGGAAGCACGTGTGACACACCAGAAGTGAGAATCACCTGATGTCAGCATTAACATAAAAGAAAGACCACGGTAAACCATCAGAAAGAAAGGACTCTGACAGGAACGTTATTCAGAAGACAGAAGAGCATTTAAAAAATAAACCTACAAAACCCTGGAGTAGGGTGATAGGAAGCAGAGAGGAATCAGAAAATATTGCCTAAAGTCAAAAACGGAAAATCAAGAGAGATATATACTTAATGTGCTGTTATAGGGAATGACTAAAACAGAAAATCGTTTAAAACATGGTTACTTCTATAAATTGGAATGTGGAGCAGGACAAATGGAGCAAGAAACTTTCCTTTCATCATAATTACTGCTATGCAATTTGACTTACTACTATGTCATTTAAATTTTAAAAAAAATTGTTTTTCTTAATTTTTTTTAAATTTTTTTATTTTTACGTTTATTTATTTTTGAGACAGAGAGAGACACAGCATGAACTGGGGAGGGGCCGAGAGAGAGGGAGACACAGAATCGGAAGCAGGCTCCAGGCTGTCAGCCCAGAGCCCGACGCGAGGCTTGAACTCGCGGACCGCGAGATCGTGACCTGAGCTGAAGTCGGACGCCCAACCGACTGAGCCACCTAGGCACCCCCCCCAAAAAATTTGTTTTTCAATTAGAAAAAGTACTTCGTACAGAAGGATACTCGTGAGGTAGATAGAAACTCCCAGTTTCTTAGAAAAATGGCCCTCTCTGGACAAGGTGGGCATGAGCCACCACCTTCTTCTGACCAGGAGAGGCCCCCAGGGGAGGTATCTGGAGAGAATCCAGCCCACCTCTGGGGCCCACTTCAACCAAAGAACACCATCCACTTCAAAGGCCCTGAGTTGAAGACAGAGGTTCCACAGAAGAAAACTGAGATGACCAGCTCCTGAGATGTACATAGGGGATGGTTGAGACTGGAGGTTTTAGAGGGCTGCTGGGGCTAGGGCCAGATGGTGGAAAACAACTATCAAAGCCTTACAATGAGCCAAGCCTGGTGCTAAAACATTAGAAATAAAGTGAGAAACAAGACAAAAGCAATCCTTATCCTTGCTGGGCTAACCCTGAGCCAGGTGGTGTTCTAAGTTTCTACAAACACTAGCCCTATGAGGTAAGTCTCTCGTTATCCCCCCATTACAGGTAGGGAGACTGCGGAGGCAAACCAGTGTTAAGTCTCTTGTCCAAAATATCATGCTAGTGAGGGGCAGAGATTTGAACACAGTCAGGGAAAGACAGATGCTAAACAATCACTTAGGGGTCTGGTAGGTATGATGAGGTACAGGATATGGACACAGTTGGCAAAGGGACACCCAGTGTGAACAGCCAAGAGAGACTAATTTGCTCACTTCATTTTTCCTTTTTAGTCATCCTTTTCAGCTTCCCCCTCTCTCTCTCCCTCTGCTTTGACAGATTTGATCAGCTATAACCAAAGGGCCTGCAGGGGCCAGAAAAATTCTGTATCCCTTAATACATCTCACTTTGGAACTCAAATCTTTTCTCTCTGGTCAATACTTGATGGATCTCTTCCTTGTTAAACTACCATCTTCTTTACTGGCTTTTAGTTACTTGATGTCTATTTATTTAAATGATCCTTACAAAATTAGTA
Source organism: Panthera uncia (assembly GCF_023721935.1). Classification (NCBI taxonomy): domain Eukaryota; kingdom Metazoa; phylum Chordata; class Mammalia; order Carnivora; family Felidae; genus Panthera; species Panthera uncia. The sequence continues at coordinate 34,248,428 of NW_026057580.1, read as the reverse complement.
AAGCTTAATGATACCTCTTCATGTTACATATTAGCTACTGATTGCCAGAAGAATGTGACTTGTTGGCACACACTGAAGTCAACCAAATTGACAAATAAGCACACCACACAAGTTGGGCAGGGGAAGAGCACCACCACCCCCCCGAGAACGGGGGTTTCCTTGACCTTCAAATGTTTCATCTTCCCCCAAACTAATCTTTTGCATTGTTAAGAGGCTATGACTAAAGGTTTATAGATCTGAAATTGACTTTGGTCAGTTCAGCAGATTTTACAACAAATGTAATTTATTTTCCTTCTTCTCTTCATAATCAGGAAATAGCACATGAAATAAGAGACATCAAGTAAACAGTTTCTGAAAGTACTGGTTTGACATAAAGCAGCACTTCACATGCAATGCAAATGAATAATTAAAATTATCTAAGTGTAGACCCTGCTGTTAAAATCTATGATGCTAAGAAAAATAAGATGTTAGTAATATCTTTTGAAAAAAAACTGCCTACAGTAAAAATTACATTTTCAAAAAAAACTGATGGAAGGAGTAAAAAAAATAACAAGTATCTCTTACTTAAAAATACTGATTTAATATTCAGAAATCATATAGATATAGATATAGATATAGATATAGATATAGATCTCCACCATAAACATCTCCAGCAAAAAGAATATCATTTTCCATTAAGCTTTGTAGAAATGAATCTATTCTAACTGTTATGCAGAGAGGGAAAAGTGCATTTTAGAGTGGAAGTAGATGTGGCCTGGATGGGGATGTCAAACCCTCTTTCTAGGTCTACTCCACTGTGACCCAGAAAGTATGGGGTTGAGTTAGGGAAACATGGCTTCTGGTGTGTCTCAGTCATTAATTACTGAGCAACATTAAACAAACTGTTTAATAGCTATGGGACTTAGTCTCTTCATCTGGAAAATAAGACTTTTTAATTACATGATCCAATGTAGTCCACTCCAGCTATGCATCTGATAATTCTATCAGATCAGGGCTCTACTGTTACGAATTCATTTGACCTCATCACCTCCTTGGAGGACATATCTCCAAATATAGCCACAGTTGGAGTTAGGGCATTAACATATGAGTTTGGAGGGAACACAAATACTCGGTCCATAATGATAGATTAGATGGATGGATGGATGGATGGATGGATGGATGGATAGATAGATCCATCTCTCTCCCTGCTGTACCTGGCTGACCCCTAACATAATCTTCCTCCTAAACATAGCACAGACTTCACTCATTAGCCCTCCTTGTCCACCATTTCAGCTAAACCCCTCCCCTGTACCTCTATATGCTTCCAGCATGGATCACTGACACTGTATTGTATATATATTGTTGGTTGTGGAGTCTGTCTTTGCCTTCCAGTCAATGAGTTCTTTGGGAGAAGAGATGCTTACTTGTTCATTATTTAACTATATCTCTGTTACAAGCTAGGTAGCAACTGAATATTCAATGATCATGTGAATGAGAAGACATGGGTCTTAGAATCAGACAAACGTGACATCCCTTTGCCATTATTTCTTAGCTGGGGGATCTCGAGCTAATTTTTTTTTAATGTTTATTTATTTTGAGAGAGAGAGCAAGCAGGGGAGGGACACAGAGAGAGAATTCCAAGCAGGCTCCACACTGTCAGCATAGAGCCTGACGCGGAGTTGGAACTTATAAACTGTGAGATCATGACTTGAGCCAAAGTCAGATGCTTAACCAACTGAGCCACACAGGCAACCCATAAGCTAATTTTATGTTTTAAACAAAATGAATCTCAGATAATTGTCTATAAAGTGAAGATAATGCTATATAATGTTCAAGGGAACATTATATAGTGAAAAGTATATGAAAGTGCCAGGAGAGCGTGGGGACAGGAGGGGCCGCCTGGGTCACTCATTTGGTTAAGCGTCTGACTCTTGATTTCAGCTCATGTCATGATGGGGTCATGGTCATGGGGTCGAGCCCTGCTTCAGGCTCTGTGCTGACAGTGTGGAACCTGCTTGGGATTCTCTCTCTTCCTCTCTCTCAACCCTCCCCCACTCATTTCTCTCTCTCTCTCTTTCAGAATAAATAAATAAAAACATTTTTTAAGTGCCCAGCACAGTGCCTGATATATTATAGGAGTTCAATATATGCTACTTTTCCCTTCCCCATAATTTTGAGATTAAATGAATCACCAAATAAGTATTGACTACCAAAAATGTACCAAGATTAGTTCTTTATTCAAATTCAGTAAAAATGAATAGGATGTATTTTCTCTAGCTATGGCTAATCTGGAAGGAGACATAATTTCATATTGGATACTTTCAAGAACAGTACTAGTCTATTGCCTGAATAAATAACAGCTTTACACGCAGCAAAGATGAACTTCCTGGTAGTTAAAAGCATTCTAAAGTGTCACTATTTGTTGCCACTAGTTAACCCAGCCAACTGAGGCACACCCCGAAGGAGTCTTTTAATGAAGTGACTAAAGATTCCCAAGCAGCATTTTAAATGCTTGTAAAAATGAACATCCCAAAGGGATGGATTTTTAAACACTTAAGGATGTATGAATGGTGCATAGCACACAATGAAGTAGGGATTTGGCAACCTTCCAACACAAGCAACTCCCTGCTGCTGAGCATCTCTCTGCAGCACAAGCAGAAAGCAGGACACAGGCCTTCCTTGACAGAGGGTCTGAGTGACATGCACCATACCCCTTACACCACTGCCCCCACTAGTGCTAATTAGAGTTTCCTGTTACAAATACCAGACTCTCACTCTAGTACAGCATGATGACTAGTTAATAATACTGGACTGTATATTTGAAAGTTTCCAAGAGAGTAGATCTTAAAAGTTCTCCTAAAACAAGCTGCTCAACATCACTCATCATCAGGGAAATGTAAATAAAAACCACAGTGAGATATCACCTCACACATGTCAGAATGGCTAAAGTCAAAGACTCAAAAAATAAAAAGTGTTGGCAAGGATGTGGGGGAAAAAAGGAACCCCCTTGCACTGTTGGTGGGAATGTAAACTAGTGCAGCCACTGTGGAAAACAGTATGGATCTTTTCAAAAAATTAAAAACAGAACTACTCTATGATCCAGGAATCACACTACAGGGTATTTCCCCAAAGAACATGAAAACACTAATTTGAAGGGATTCATGCACCCCTATGTTTATTGCAGCATTGTTTACAAGAGCCAAACTATTGAAGCCACTCAAATGCCAATCAATAAACAAATGGATAAAGAGGTACTATACACACACACACACACACACACACACACACACACACTGGAATATTATTAACCATAAAAAGAACAAAATCTTGCCCCTAGCAACAACATGGATGGATCTAGAGAGTATTATGGTAAATGAAATAAACCAGTAAGAGAAAGACAAACGCCATATGATCTCACTCATATGTGGAATTTAAGAAACAAAACAAATGAGCAAAAGAAAAAAAAAAAGAGATGAATCATAAAACAGACTCTTCACTATAGAGAGCAGATAGTTACCAGAGGGGAGGTATGTGGGAGTATGAGTGAAATGGGTGAAGGAAATGAAGACTACTCTAATCTTGATGAGCACTGAGTAGTACACCGAACTGTTGCAATCAGTGTATTGTACACGAAACTAATATAACACTGTAGGTTAACTACACTGGGATTGAAAATAAAATATACTAAAAAATGGTAAGTGAAAAAAGTTCTCATCACAGTCACAAAAATTTTGGTAACTGTAGTGATAGATGTTAACTAGACTTACTGTGGTGATTATTTTGCAATGTATATACATAGCAAATCAGTAGGCTGTACACCTGAAACATGTTATGTGTTACATGAAATTATATATTAATAAAAATAATAAAAGAAAGAAACTCAGATGGCAAGTAGAAATTTGGGAAGACTCTACCTGAAGCCCAGGGAACCAGGAACAAACAGGAACCAAGCAGGGGAAGACACGGTCAAAGCTCTACCATCCAAACCGCCTATGTAGCAGCTGCCCCTGGTCCCTGGACACTGGCCCACCTGGATTCTAGACTATACCTCAACCCCTTTCAAAACTATTGTCTAACTGGTCTTTGGGCCTCTCTCTCAAGAATTGGCTGTGCTCTTAGGAAGCAATTCATGATGATTTTCAGCAAAATCTATTTGCTGCCTGGGGTTCTGGCTTCTACAAGATGAAAAGAGGAAATATTTTCCCTTTTGTGAAAGAAGTATTTTCCCCAGGCCACCCACCTATTTGGGGAATCCCTTCGAATTTAAGAGGTATTTGGCTGCTGTGTAGCCAAATGTCAACTGTCCAGTACAATACCTTTTGTTATCCTTTCCTTCCTTGCTTTACAGTTGAGGAAACTTGCCGAGAGAACATAGCAAGCAAGTGGTGGAGGTCGGGCTAACATCTCATTTCACGCTTTCCACTGCACACACTGACTAATCAGTGATTAGGGTGGGTTGTTTTTTGTTTTTTGTTTTGATTTTTAAAAATTGATTAAATTTATTAGCTTCCTGCCAAATCACTTTCATTGTTCTATAAGTACATCACCTAGGATTTATAATTGTTATAGTTCTAGCCACCTAACTGCTTTTCCTTTCCCTTTTAAAGGTATTTCCAGATACTATAAAATCTGGAGTCTGCATCCTCTTTTCCATCCAAGAATAAATCACAGGGACAATACCCTAAAGTTACATGAAAATACACAAGCCGGGGTTCAGCCAAAGAGCCCAACTCACTCAGAAGCAATTGCATTTCTACATCAGAATGCTTTATTATATAGCTAAGTGAAGCCAACTATCTCACCCTTTCAAGTACAAAGATCATTTAAATGGATGGCTGTGTGTGAGACTCTAATCACTGAAATCTGGGATCAATTATGGAAGTTAGTCAATCCTAAAATTTTATTTACTACCTGATGCAGATGTTTACCTTCACTTTCAAATTTCATAGTCAGCTGGAAAATTTATTTAACTATCTCCCAAGATAACCATTTCCAGCTGTAATTTTTCATGCCAGGAGTTTGCCGCAGTTCACTATGTGCTATAGATCTTGTTACTGCTAGGGGGAACTAAAGTTCGGAGATAACCCTGCTGTGAAAAATAACATAGGTTGGCTCACTCAAACCCATTTCAACCTCATTTCCTTTTCTTTCTCTACCATAGCTGCTAAAAACTAAAACATCACCTACTCTAATAAAGGTAACCCCATGAAAAAGTTCAAGCGAAAGAGGTACAAGTAGACTTCCATGCATGTCTAAGAGAGTCTGATTTCCTGATACAAGCACCACCCTTTTCTCTCACCCCTTTCTTCTGGCCTGGGGTCTAAATGTGTTGCTAGAAGCTGCAGCAACTATCTAGGGACCATAAGGGAGGAAATCAAGGAATTGCAAAGAAGTGGACTCTGATATAACGTGAGCCTCTGAACCACCACCTACTGTGGACTTGTTGCATGAAGCAAACAAAATATAATAACAAATAAGCCAATATGTGTTTAAGGTTCTATTTGTCTATTTTTCTGTTATTCACAACCAAGAGCAACCCCTCCCTTTTAAGTCTAAAAAATAAGAAGTTACTAATCTTCACTGCAGGGCACACTACAGTGAGATTAAATGTCCTAGGATGGCATAAACAATGTGGTGGTTTCCACCTAAACCAATAATATGGATTTAAAATGCATTGATTCCCCAAAGCAAAAAGTCATCTAAATCTAGAGTACTGATGTTAAATACTATGTTTAATTAAGGTCCTAATGGCAAATAGTTAGATTTATTTTGAAAACTGGTCTAAATCCACCCAAATCTGCTAATTGAACAAAATAATTTATTGTAGATTAATTGTTTATTACTTACACTTATCTGGAAAGGCCTTTGGCATATATAATTAAATATTCTATATTGCTTTCTTTGATCCCCGTCCTAAACAAACTGCTTCAAAGTTTTCTTGATACTCATGGAATAAAATCCAACCCTTTGTCATGACCTAAACGGCTTCATATGAACTAACCCCTCTTTCCAACTTTATTGAATACTTTCTCCCATCCACACTATGTTCCAGCCGGTCCACCCCTTTCCATCCCCAAGTCTTCAAGCCCCTACCCTCCTTAGGATTTTGTCTCAGCATTCTCTTCACACGCTCTCCCTATGATAGGTTCTTTCTCATCCTTCAGACATTGGCATGAACATCCCCTCCTCCAAGCAGCCCTCCCTGACCACACGACTATGGCGGCTTTGACACACTGTTCATTACGTTTTTAGCACCTTCTGAATCCATCATCTTAGTCATTTCCTAATGTATTTATTTCTTTGTTTATTCGTTTTCTCTCCCCATACTATTTATATATCAGTCCAGGAGGACAGGGACCTTGCCAATATCCCTAAAAATGTAACCTATAGAATAGAAAATGATTGTTTAATGCGTTATTTCATTCTTCAACCAGGTGTTTCTCAACATATCGATAACATCTCAAACAACCTGTTATTTTTTCATCATGTGTTAAATAATTAGCAATAATAATAGCTAATGGCAATGTGTATCTTACTATGTATGAGGCAGTGCTAGTAATTTTTATGTGTTATTTTCTTTAATCTCCACAATTGTGTGAGGTAGATGCTATCATTATAATCCTGTTTCACAGATGAGAAAATGAGAAGGTTGCTGAGTCCACACAGCTGTGAAGTGGGAGAGTTGGGGTTAACACCCAGACCACTTGATTACAGAGTTCTTCCTCATAAACACATCCCTGCTACTGATTTAGTCTCCCAGTAAGGACTCCTTTGCAGTGGTACGGTACTTAGCTAATTATAAAATTGTTTTATATGTGTTATATTAGATGAATAAGATTAAAAATTTGCCAGGGATGGTATTAATAGTCTTGTTCTACAGGTAAGAAAACTAAGATGCAGAGATATTAAATGATTTCTTCAAGATCATAACAGCAATTGGTAGAAGTGAGAGATGGCTCCGGAGCTCTGATTCCTTATCCAGGTTTCTTACCTTGGTACCATGCTGCCCATGAGCCTAACACAAATTCCACATGACCTGTTATTCCTCCATAGGAATCTCTTTAAAAAAGCCATTTTCAGTGGATATCTGATTTCTTACTTACATTAAGGTAATCAATAATATGTCTTTTCTTGTGTGTGAACCTTAAGAAGAATCTTTTAAAGGCAACCATGTCACTACAGGCTTATGTGATGATATCACCCCGGATATAATCATTTTCTTGTTGATATATGAAAGGAATTGGAAGCTGTAAGTCATCTTATACATATGCGAGTATATTAGAAGCCACTGATTTTACGTCAGTAATTATTTTGATGTGTAACTGTCCTCTATCCCCATTTACAAGTTCTTAAGGACCAATAATTGTGTATAATACTTATCTTTGCTAAGAGGTCAAGACATATTTTTTGGTACTTATTTAGAGAGGCAGAGAAGACAAATTTTCTATATGAACAAGTTTTTTCTTCTTTTATGAATCAGAGTCAAAATCCTACTGGTTTTGAGTGATTTCTATTTTTCATAAATTGACTAATTCTGTCAAATAACAAATGGTTACCAGGCTCCCAATACAGTCCGGGCTCATGGCAGGCACCAAGGAATACAAAGGACTGAAAAACACTGGCCTTACCTCTGCCACCCTCAGAAAGCTAACTCAAGTTGTGGAGACAAAATCAATGCATTTAAAAATATAAGCAACAAAAACAACATAATTTATGATAAATGCTGTGGTATAAACAACATAAGAATTTAGAAATATCTGTTTACTATAGGGAAAGGGTCCAAGATTGCAACGTAGGAAGATACTGAACTTACCTCTTCCATGAACACAGCAAATCCACACCCATATAGAAAGCAATTCCTGAAGAAGAACTGAGAGCTAACTGAACAGCTTCTGCACAACAAAGCCTAGAGGGACCACGCAGAGAATGGCAGGAAGATAGAGACATAGTAATGATGAGAACCCCCACCCCCTATACTGTGAATTGTGGGGAGAGATGGTACTGAGGGACCAGGAACTGATTTGTCTGCCCTGGGATACAGAAAAAAAGCCACAGTTTAAAAGGACAACTAGAATATAAAGGAACTAGCCCTCCACCAAATGGCTGGCTTCCTACTGGAACTCCGGATCAGAGGGGCTGGCCAGCACCACTGTTTATATTCCCCATCCACCTTCACAGCACAGATGGGAGCAGGGTCTGGGCCCCCTAGCTGGCCTACCACCTGGGTGAGCTCTAGCCCCTATCCTACACAAGGTCTTGATGCCCTGGGTCACAGCCCTTGGTTTAAAAGAGCAAATAGAATATAAAAAACCAGCCCTACAACTCTGCCAAATGGTAGAGCCGCTGCTGAAATTCTCTCCTGGGTCAAAGAGTCATATGTTCCTTCTCCACCTTGATAGTGCAGACAGGAGGAGCGTCAGGATGCCCTAACAGGCTAGCTGCCCTAGTAACCCCCTGGCCAGAGTCCACACCAGCCCCAGCCTTCCCACTGAGGCAGCCCTAGTACAACACACAGCAAGACTGCCCTGGACAGCTGCAGGTTCAGTCATCTCACCAAGGCCACATAGACACATTCCACAAACATTCCAGGACACACTAGGATCTCACCCACGTCAGCTCCAGATGACTCACCATGGTACCCCCTGCATGGAGCACCCACGGATCTCCTGGCCTTTTCCCACTTCAGCTCCAACTGTCCCACCAAGGAACCCCTTGCACAAAATACCCTAGGATCCCCTAGTTGCACTCATTTCAGCTTCAGCTGTCCTACCATGGCACTCTATGCATGGAGAGCCCTGGGATACCCCACAGCCTGTGCCCAGTTTTGCTCCAGCCACCCCACAAGGGTGGCCACAGTTCAAAGTGCCCCCAAATACAACCCATGCCTGCTATAGCCCCAGAAAGACAGCCAAAGTTGCCAGGCTCACGTGGTCTACACAGGGAATATCCCTACACAAGGCCACTCCTTCAAATTTAGGGGAAGTAGCTATTTTGCCAAATTTATAGTCACAAACACAGAAACTCAAACAAAGAGGAATATGCTCAAAACAAAAGAACACCACAAAACCTCAGAAAAAGAACTAAACAAAACAGAAACTGAAAAAAGACACAAACGCATAGAGGCTAAACAACGTGGTACTAAATAAACCAATGGGTCAATGAATAAATCAAAGAGAAAATCATAAAATACATGGAAACTAACAAAAATGAAAACACAATGGTCCAAAATCTATGGGACTCGGTGAAAGCAATTCTAAGAGGCAATTTTATAGTAATATAGGTAATATAGGTTCAAGAAACAAGAAAAATCTCAAATTAGCAATCTAACCATACACCTAAAAAAACTAGAAGAAGAACAAGCAAAGCCCAAAGTTAGTAAAAGGAAAGAATTGATAAATACCAGGGCAGAAATACATTAAAAATAGACTTTTAAAAAAAAGCAATAGGAAAGAGCAAACCAACAGCTGGTTCTTTGAAAAGATAATAAAATTGATGAGCCTTTAGCCAAACTCATCAAGAAAAAAGAGGACTCAGAAAAATGAAATCAGAAATAAAAGAGGAGAAGTAATAACACCACACAAATATAAAGGATTATAAGAGACTACTACAAAAAATCACATGCCTACAAATTGGACAACCTAAAAGAAATGGATAAATTCCTAGAAACATATAACCTTCCAAAATTGAATCAAAAAGAAATAGAAAGTCTCAACAGACTGATTACTAGTAGCAAAATTGAATCAGTAATCAAAAACTCCCAACAAATAAATGTCCAGGACCAGATGGTTTCACAGGTGAATGCTACAAAACATTTAAAGAATTAATACCTATTCTCCTCAAACTATTCCAAAAAATAGAAAAGGAAGGAAGCCTTCCAAATTCATTCTATAATGCCAGCATTACCCTGATTACCAAAACCAGATAAAGACAAAATAATAATAATAATAATAATAATAATAATGGCCAATATCTAATGAACATAGATTCAAAAATCCTCAACATAATATTGGTAAATGGCATTCAACAACACATTATAAAAATCACTCATTACCATTAAGAGGGATGTATTCCAGGGATGCAAGGGTGGTTCAATATCAGCAAATCAATAAACTTGATAGATCATATTAACAAAATGAGGGTTAAAAACCATATTATCATCCCATTACATGCACAAAAATCATTTGACAAAATTCAAAATATTTCCATTATAAAACCCTTAACAAACTGAGTTTAAAGGGAACATACCTCAACATAAGAAAGTCCGTTTATGACAAACACACAGCTCACATCATACCCAATGGTGAAAAACTCAGAGCTCTTCCTCTAAGATCAGGAAGAAGATAAGGATGTCCACTCTCACCACTTTTACTCAACATAGTTCTGGAAGTCCTAGCTGCAACAGTCTGACAAGAAAAGGAAATAAAATGCATCCAAATTGATAATGAAAAAATAAAACTGTCACTATTTACGTATGACATGATACTATATATAGAAAATCCTAAAGACTCCACCAAAAACTATTGGAACTAATGAATTCAGTAAAGTTGCAGGATAAAAAATTAATATACAGAAATCTGTTGCATTTCTATAGGCTAATAACAAAGCAGGAGAAAGAGAAACTAAGAAAACAATCCCATTTACAATTACAACAAAAATAATAAAATACCTAAGAATAAATTAAACCAAGGAGATGAAAGATCTGTAGTCTAAAAAACTATAAGACAATGATGAAAGAAATTTAAGATGACACAAGCAAATGGAAAGATATACCACGCTCATGGATTAGAAGAATTAATATTGTCAAAATTGGATATTACCCAAAGCATACTACCCAAAGCTGTCTATGGATTCAATGCAAACTCTATCAAAATACCAACAATATTTTTCACAGAACTATAACAAATAATCCTAAAATTTGTATGGAACCACAAAAGATCCCAAGTAGTCAAAGCACTCTTGAGAAAGAAAAACAAAACTGGAGGTATCACAATCTCAGATTTTAAGATATACTATGAAGCTATAGTAATCAAAGCAGTATGGTATTGGCACAAAAATAGAACATAGATCCATGGAACAGGAGAGCCTAGATATAAACCCACACTTATATGGTCAATTAATCTACAACAAAGGAGGCAAAAACAATAGGGAAAACAGTCTCTTCAATAAATGGTATTGGGACACCCAGACAGCTATATGCAAAAGAATTAAACTGGACCACTTTCTTACATCATACACAAAAATAAACTCAAAATGGATTTAAAAACCTAAATATGAGACCTGAAGCCATAAAACACCTTAAACAAAACAGAGCTAATAATCTCTTGGACATCAGCCTTAACAACATATTAATGGATATGTCTCTCAGGCAAGGGAGACAAAAAGCAAAAGTAAGCTTACACCAAAAAAAAGAAAGCTTTTGCACAGTGAAAGAAACCATCAGCAAAACAAAAAGGCAACCTCACTATACTGCAACATATTTGCAAATCATACACCTGATAAGATGTTAACGTCCAAAATATATGAAGAACTTATATAACTTAATACCTGAAGAACAAACAATCTAATTAAAAAATGGGCAGAGGGGCGCCTGGGTGGCTCAGTCGGTTGAGCGCCGACTTCGGCTCAGGTCATGATCTCACAGTCCGTGAGTTCGAGCCCCGCATCGGGCCCCTGTGCTGACAGCTCAGAGCCTGGAGCCTGTTTCAGATTCTGTGTCTCCCTCTCTCTGACCCTCCCCCATTCATGCTCTGTCTCTCTCTGTCTCAAAAATAAATAAACGTTAAAAAAAATTTTTTTGAAATGGGCAGAAGACCTGAAAAGATATTTTCCAAAAAATACATACAGATGGTCAACAGGTACATGAAGAGATGCTGAACATCACTAATTATCAGGGAAATTAAAGTCAATGACTTTAACCATAATGAGATATTACCTTATACCTGTCAGAGTGGCTAATAACAAAAATAGAAGAAATAACAAATATTGGCAAGGATGTGGAGAAAGAGGAACACTGGTATATTGTTGGTGGGGATGTAAATTGGTAGAGCCACTATGCAAAACAGTATAGAGGTTTCTCAAAAAACTAAAAATAGAAATAGCATGTACTCCAGTGCTTCCTCTACTGGGTATTTATTCAAAGAAAATGAAAATGCTATTTCAAAATAATATTTGCCCCCTATATCTACTTCAGCATTACTAACAATAGCTAAGATATGGAAGCAACTTAAGTGGCCACTGATAGATGGATGGATAAAGAAGAGGTATATATATATATATATATATATATATATATATATATATATATGGGAATATTACTCAGCCATAAAATAGAATGAGATCTTGTCATTTGTGGCAACATGGATTCACTCAGAGGGTATTATGTAAGTGAAATAAGTCAGAGGAAGACAAATATCTATGATTTCACTTATATGTGGAATCTAAAAAAAAAAAATAATAACTGAAAGAAACATGCATCAATAAAAACAGAATCATAAATACAGAGAGCAACCTGGGGTTGCCAGAGGGGAAGGGGTTATAGGAGGATGGACTAAATAGGTGAAGGGGAAAAGAAATGCAAAATTCCAGTTATAAAATAAATAAGCTATGAGGGTGAAAAGTACAGCATGGGGAATATAGTCGATTATATTATAGTAACTTTGTATGGTGGCAAATGGTAACTATAGTGAGCATAGCTTAATGTATAGAATTGTCAGATGACTATGTTGTACACCTGAAACTAATATAACATTATGCATCAACTATACCTCAATTAAAAAAAGAATTTAGGAAAAGAAGAGAGAATTATAGGAAGAATTTGTCAACACACAGGCTACCTTCTGCACGTAGATCTACAAGTTATGTATAAATTGTTATTTTCAGGCTTTAAAATATACTTTTCATTGAGTTGGTGTCTCGAATGGGGTAGACAATAAGAATAATGTATGCCTAGGAGATGGGTATGTATTTTAATAGAGTATGTGGGCAGGAGGATAAGGAAAGTGTCTGGTCCTTTGACTAGATACTAAAGAGCAGCATTCTGAGAGGTACAGTATAGTGTGAGCAATCCCATGCCTACAAAAACTCTCACAAACTCCCATCCTTGCAGTCTGAATACGTCCCAAGTATCTTCTTATTTGTTTTGTTTTTTTTTTTGTGAATCTCATAGCCAAACACATAGTATTTGAGCTCAAACATAAAGTTTCATATGGATATAAAGCCAAAATCTGTAGAATTGGAGACTGATGGAACAAGGGAAATGAGAAAGAAAGAAGAGTTTAAGATGACTCCCTGATTTGGACAGTTAAGAAGATAGTGGGACCATTTCCTGAAATGGAGTCTGTAATTAGAAGAGTTGACAGAAATAATGAGTTCTGTTTTGGACACATTGAGTTTGAAACTCCATAGGACACCTACTGGAAATATACAAGAAACAGGAGAAAGTACTGCTCTGGAGTTTAGGAGAAAGGATGTTGAAGGCATGAGCATATTGATGGCAGTTGAAGTCATGAACATGGCTCACCCACAGAAAACACATGTGATTAAAATTTTAAGGAAAAAAAATATTTAAGGGAAGGCATTGAAAGAGAAAGCTGAGACATGGTAACCAGAGAAGTAGCAGGCAACCAGAAATGGGCCAAAGAATAAAAAGCAAAAAAAGAGAAAGAGTTTTAGAAAGGAGAGTTCTGTGGGATCAGGTGTGGGGGGTTAACTTGGAGTTAGGACCCAAAGGCCAAGCACTCTAAATACCAGACTGACCCAGTTATGGACAGGCCCTTACAGGAACAGCACCTCAGCCTAGCATCATTCCAATTTCTTAGATTAAGGTTGTTCTAGGAGGAAGTAAATGCAAATTTTCTCTGGAGAATGACACTTATAACATCTTAAGTGTCAAATTTTTAATGATTTTGCTAATACAGGACCTAGCAATCAAAGTAACTAGGCAGTACATATATTCATCTATCTATCTATCTATCTAGAGATAGATAGATCTATCTAGAGATAGATAGATAGATAGATAGATAGATGAATATTCTTAGCCACACTGCTTGTTAAAGACCCAAATTTAAAACTATAAACAATTGAATGCTAAATAAATTATGACATAATCACACAATAGAATACTAAACAACAGTGGAAATGGATAAGTGGCAGCTACTATAGGCAATAAAACTGATGAAGCTCACAAACATAAGTGAAAAGAAAAGCAAAACCCACAAAAAATATATACTTCATCATTTCATTCAGATACAGTACAAAAATCAGGAAAAACTCATCTGTGCCATGAGACAACAGAATAGTAGTTATTCTTGGGTGGACGGAGAAAGAGAAGGAAGAAATCATTTCTAGAAAAGTTCAACGAGGGTTTCTGGATGTTGGTAATGATATGATTCTTAATCTACATTTAAGTTACATAGAGGTATTTAGTTTGTAGAAATTTAACATGCTGCACATATATGTGTACACTTTTCTGCTTGAGTATTATACTTCAATAATTTTTTTAAAATAACATGATTGGAATCTGCAAGAAAAAAAAAGAGGGGGCAATACTTGCACCCACAGAGGCTCCAATAAAATATTTTTGTTATCAGACATAGACTTTAAAATAACTAAGGTTGTTTTCTTTCTTTATTTATTTATTTTTGAGAGAGAGAGAGAGAGTACAAGGTGGGGAGGGGCAGAAAGTGAAAGGGAGACACAGAATCCATATCAGGCTCCAAACTCTGAGCTGTCAGCACAGGCCAGATGCCAGTCTCAAACTCACAAACCATGAGATCATGACCTGAACAGAAGTCGGCCGCTTAACCAACTGAGCCACCCAGGTGCCCCTAAAATAGCTAAGGTTTAAGGGGTGCCTGGGTGGCACAGTCATTTAATTGTCCAGCTCTTGATCTTTGGCTCAGGTCATGATCTCACAGTTTGTGAGTTTGAGCCCAGCATCAGGCTCTGTGCTGACAATGCAGAACCTGCTTGAGATTCTCTCTCTCTCCCTCTCTCTGCCACTCTCCTGCTCACATATTCTCTCTCTCTCCCCCTCTCTCTCTCTCTCTCTCAACAATTAAATTTTTAAAAATAACTAAGGTTTTATATTGAAAGAGATAAAAGATAAAACTGGGAATTTTTGTGGAGTTCTGGAAACTATACAAAAAAAAAAAAAAGAAATGAGCATTCTAGCCTTCAAAATACAAAACCAAAATGAAGAATTCAGTGAATGGGTTTGGTAGAAGATTGAGCACAGTTGAAAAAGGAATTAATGAACTGGAAAATAAGTAAGAAGAAATTATTCAAAATAAACTATAAAAACTCAAGAAGGATGAAAAATTACAGGAGAGGGAAGAGACATATAAGACACAGTGGGGATTTGTAAATGGGTCCTATTAGGAGAGAAGACAGTGAGTTAAAAACAGTATTTGAAGAGGTGGTAAAGAGAATTTTCTAAAACTGATTAAAAACGCCAAGCCAAAAACTCAAGAAGAACTATAAATCTGAAACAGGAAAAATAGAAAAAGGTTTTTGTTTCAACACATCATAATAAAACTGCCAAAGACAAAGAAAAAATCCTAAAAGCAGCCAAAGACAAAAGACTGATTATCTTTTAAAAAGCCACAATTAGCCTGACAGTTCAGTTCTTAATATAAGAACTGGCAATAGATGCCAGAAGAACATAAAATGATGTATTTAAGTGCTAAGAGAAAATAGCTGTGAGCCTATAATTCTATATACTGTAAAAATATCTTTCACAAATGAATGTAAAATTAAAATGTTTTCAGACAAATGAAACCAGAAAATTTGTCATCAGCAAATAAAATACTAAGAGTTGTTCTTCAGGCATAATAAAAATGCTCCCAATGAAAGATCAGACATACAAGAAGCGATGAGAAACAACAAATGGCTTCAAAAGCATTCTTTTGAGATAGGACTCATCTCTTCTTTGGGTACCAGTCATGTCTCTGTCCTCATCGGTTGTATAGGGCAAACAATGACCAAGCTCACCTTTCTCAACCACTGCTTTGTGCCACTGAGGACTGCCACGACAGTCTCAATCATACAGTCAAATGTGTGTCCAAGAAAAATTTTGAGTCTCTAGAATGGTTCAAGGCAGTTCCGTGTCAAAAACTCCAAATAAGAGTGATGTCTATATGGAACAAGTCAATATCTCTGAAATTTGAATCCCATTTTATTGAACAAGTCCTGAACAACAAAGTTGTCTGCCTCCAAGCATGTTAATCTCATTCCAGCTAACTACATCACTGGGGAGGAGAAGCCTGAATCTACTGCTGATGCCCAAGAGACCATCAGGCCAGATGCCAAGCATCTCATCAAAGAGGTTGGTTTTCTCGAGCATGTCCCACTAGATTTGTGCCTAATACAGTTGATTTTCTTCCTCCACAGCCCACTTCTAGCTGTTATGATTTAAATTCCTCATGTTCCTTCCAGTATTGCTTTTCCTCCTGGTTCAGCTTTTCAGCTTCTACCCAAACTTTTCAAAATTGCCTGTCTCTTGTCCTAGTTTATTTTGACTTCCTCCAATTCCAAAATCAACCTCACTCTTTCAACTGCATCCATAGATTCTACTTCTCCTACTCACTCCTTAGCTCCTTGAGTTCCAAAGCATATTTGTAGCTCTGATACTCATCTTCAATGACAAGAAGTTGGATGTTTAATCACTCTAAAAAGTTATCAGAGCGTTCTTCACATAGTGGATCATTCACACATCTTTGTCTTCACAGGAAGTCAGGATGTCCCAGTAACCTTCAGAGTGGAGCTGAAGATATTAATGGTGCATATTCCTCTGATTAGTGAGGCTGTTGAGAATTTCTCAAGCACTATCCCTCATCCCCATCCCAGAGGGGTCATCTGAGGTCCCACACCCTGTATGTATCTGGCTTCTCCTGTGCTGCACTGAATAGCAAAGCTGGGAGCTCCTGACATATTGCAAAATCAGGCTCTTGAAGCAAGCATCCAGTTTCAGTGGCTGACTATAGCACCAGCCAATGCCATGCTCAGAGGACATGGCAGTCCATATAGCTAACTGCGATCTCACCTTGATCCCAAGTCTCCACTGTCTCCTCAATCCCTGACCCTTTTTCTGTTTCTAAAATAGGGATCTTCTTCTGAAGCACTGAACCACAGTCACACAAATATTATCTTGACACTTTCCCTTAAAACCATCAATGCCTCCCTAGTTCTCTACACTTTTATATCCTCCTCGGCTCCTTCTAATCTGGGGATATTTCTAAAAGGAAAATCTGATCATTTCACTGGCCTTAAAACTTTCTATGAACTTTCCTTCATGAATCAGAGTGATCTTATTTTAAAATAAGCATCTGTAATAGCACTCCCAGTATCTGCCTCCCCAGTGTCCTCAATTTCAAGTGCAATTCTTGTCATAATTTGTCATACAGGCCCCTACTTGCCTTTCCAGCCCCATCTCTCTCCACTCACAGTCTCCTCTATTTTTATCCATACTGAATTGTCTTTTAGTTCTTCAAAGACTCCATAGTGTTTCATCAACCTAGAATATTCTTTCTACTCCTTAGCATAGCTTACTCCCACTTATCCTTCATATAGATGTCACCTCCTCCAGGAAGTTTTCCTTTCTCTCTAAATCTACTTTAGTTACCAACAAGTTTTCTTACAACATACTGTATCTCCCTAACACACTGAATTTTTTAAATGAATGAGAGACAAAAAATGTTGAATGAGAAGGAAGGAAGTAAAAGACTAAGTTTGGATTTTCTTTTCTAAAAGAAAATCCTTTTTATAAAAGGATGGGGAAGGCATTAAAAGTGAATGCAAGGAATATAAGATCACAGGCATGGCAGACTGAAGTTACCAGGGAAAAAGGCTGTTACTGATGGCATCAGGTCCCTGAGGAAAGGGAAGGAAGCAGATCCAGAGCTCAGAGAGCAGGGTTAGTTTTGGATATTATAATAGCCAACACTTATTAACTACTTACCACTGGATGCTATTTTAAGTCCTTTACAGATAAAGAAATGCAAGTACAAGATCTCACAGCTGAAAATTGTACAGCTTGTAGAGAAAAAAACATTAGGGCCTAAATCTTGGCAGGCTGGCTCCAGAGAAAATGTTCTTAATCACTCTATCAAATTAGATTTGAGAAATGACACCTCTTCTTAAAAGCCAAGAGAGGATGTTTAGAAGTTTACTTAGTTCTCTAGAAAGATAGTCTGGGGTTTGGGATAGCTCCTGCTTTTTCAGGGAGAAATTAATGCTATCTGCTACACACAGAGGGAGGGTGGGGAGAAACTTGGTGCAATAGAGAATGCTGGAGTCCCTGCTGTATTATTTGGGGATACCTTATTTACAGGTGCATCTCTTAGACCGGTGGTACTCAAAGTGTGGTCCCGGGCCAGGGCTGGTTTGCAAACTATTTGTTGCTTTCCCCCACTTGTTGAGTGCAGAAGTTGAGGGCAAACATTCAGACACTTTTACAGAAAGTTGAAGTTGCTGCATAGCCAAGTGCATGATTGGTGGTCTTGTCTCCTTAAAGAGGATATAAACAAGTTCAAATGTCAAAGAGCTTACAAATGTGACAAGAACATTGGCAATTTAAAAATTAACAACAATAATAATAACCAGAGAGTTTGAGAAGCACTGCTTAAGGAGGGAAGAAAAGTAAAGCGCTAGAGGACCACGCAGCTGAGTAATTCCTATGATGATCGCACATGACTTCTAATATCTGAACTACACTCCATGAAAAAAGGAAATGCAACATCTCTGGAAGCGGCTTTGCACGCTCTGGGGAATAGCATAAATGAGCATGTGCGATTCGTGCAAAAACCCTGCCGAGAAGTGCTCCTGCGTATGCTGTGAGCTGCATTACTGGAACAGAGAGTCATAAGGAAAGGGCTTGGCCTCAAAATGAGAAGACCTTGGTACTAGTTTCAGCACTACTTCTGACAACCTCCGTAATCTTGATAAAATCACTTAATCCCTTTAATCCCTGGGAGTGTCAGTGTGCTCATCTGGAAAAAAAAAATGTGTAATAAAGTGTGTGTGAGGAGGAGAAAGAGGGGAGAGGAGTGTTGCCCTAGATAATACCTAAACCTTCTTCAAGCTTTTGTATTCTATTATTATCCACTGTCAATGATTCTGAAAATTTCACCCTTAAACACTAAAGCACACTTAACCTGTATCTTCTCAATCAACTATCATAGAAACACAAATTTTAAATAGCTATTGTATCAGGTGGGACCCCACCTAACTAGGATACACGTGTTCCTTACAAATGAGTTGAGGAAATAGCCAAGAATTTTCCTAGTATTTCTTGAAGTCATAGGAAAGAGTGTGGCATGTAAAATTATTATCTTCCATATGAGATAGTATGCTCCTGGTGTATTTAGTTCATGAGGAATCTTGCTTATATTTAAGCATATGTATTTTAAACTTCAGTGAAAATCGTCATCAAAAAAAATAATAATGGCCCCCAAATGTCCTAAGTTCCATGTCTAACTGTTACTATATTAAGCCCTACTTAAAGCCCAGCCAGCTCTTTAAGAACTGGAAGCTAAACATAATACACCTAATAAATACATGGTATATTCACTTAAATATATAGCATCTTTTGCTTAATGATGGTGTTCAGATATTTTTATACTCTGCATCATCTGCTGCTCCATAATTTGACAGTTTATTCTTTGTGTATACTTATATAGGAACTGAAGGGCTCTGAGAACATGTATTACCCTCATTAAAAAGCATGATATAATGAAGGACCAAACTTGGGTCAGAGCCCAAGTGTTTCTATTTTGGTGAAAACATTTCATTATCTTCTGGTGGGACCTAATAAAGTGATATTATTTAAATGTTTCTGAGCAGTTCTTATAGACTATCCTATGTACCTCCAATTTTGCTTGATTTTTTGAAAGAATGTCTCTGAATGAATAGTGTTGAAGAGCCACCCAAGATTGGGTCTACAGAACAAAATAATAAGCCCGTAAGTGAAAATGCTTCCCTTTGTAATCCTGTGTCTTGGCAGGTGTTACTAAACTCTTTGGTTTGCGTTTAAATAAGATGCTAATGTAATTCCTTTTCATAATTTTTATGAGAAATAATAACCCTAGAATTTCAAGATCATTTTCTAGTCTGTGGCTTAATATTTGCAGACTTGTAGAAATGTTATTTTGCTGCCAGCATCTGGTCAGTGACATACTGTTCATTTCCAGATACACTATCAAGCACAGCTTTAAATGACAAAAGGTAGATTATGTCCATTCTTTTTTAATAAAAGCAAATTGCACAGTTCTTGCTCAGTAACCGTCTTAGAAAAACTGAAATACAATGAGAATAAATTAATCATTCTTACCATTTACTTTTCTACTGATTATTGTTAATTATACTTAAATGAAATGTCTCTGCTGAGAATTTCTTACCTAAAAACATCTATGAGATTTTTTTTCTGGTTTTATTTGGATAATCAGAGGACTAGATTTTTAAAAAAACACTGTAATTATTACAGTGACTCAATATATTTTATCTGAGATTGTGATTTTACCAAGGCAAGAAGAAACAATCCTAGTTCCTTTCTAACCATTTGATCTATAGCCCCCATTGTCAATTGCTCCCACTTCTTTTAAAAAGGTAAAAAAGGACTCTTCCCATAATTTGGCTATTGTTGATAGCTCTGCTATAAACATTGGGGTACACTTGCCCCTTCAAATCAGCATTTTTGTATCCTTTGGATAAATACCTAGTAGTGTAATTGCTGGGTGGTAGGGTAGTTTTATTTTTTATTTTTTTAGGGAAACTCCATACTATTCTCCAAAGTGACTGATGAGTGAATAAAGAAGATATGATATATACATACAATGGAATATTACTCAGCAATCCAAAAGAATGAAATCTTGCCATTTGCAACAATGTGGATGGAACTAGAGTGTAACATGCTAAATGAAATAAGTCAGAGAAAGACAAATATCATATGATTTCACTCACATGTGGCATTTAAGAAACACAACAGATGAACAGAGGGGAAGGAAGGAAAAATAAGAGAAAAACAGAGAGGGAGGCAAACCATAAGAGACTCTTAAATACAGAGAATAAACTGGGGGTTGCTAAAGGGGAGATGGGCAGGGGGATGGGCTAAATGGGTGATGGGCATTAAGGAGGGCACTTGTTGTGATGAGCACCGGGTGTCATATGTAAGTGATGAATCACTGAATTCTACTCCTGAAACCAATACTACACTGTATGCTAACTAACTTGAATTTAAATAAAAAAATAAAGTAAAAAATAAAAAGCTAAAAAGGAGATCTTGAGGGCTGGCAGCCAGGGAAAAAATACTGAAAAGGAAAAGTTGAGTAAGGAAATAATTATAAAATAAAGAGAAAAGTTGTAACATTCACCAACCTCTGAAAATCTAGCTCATTTTATTTCTAAAACGTTTCTGTTTGATCTCAAATATGTGACCATAAAGTCATTTTGAACATCTATGACTAAAACATCATTTTACATTAACTTGAAGCAACACAGAGTTCAGCTGCTTGGGCTACTGAATTTGCCTTTTATATAACAGCTTTTCAGAAGTTTGATTATCCATGATGGCCATATTTTAAGAGAAAAGTTTTGTAAACTAAAGAGCCCATAGTATTTGACCACCCCCAGTGCTCACTGGCCCCCTGAGAGGGATAAGCAGGGATTTTACCAACTTGTAGATGAAAAGCCTAGAGTATCAGAGACTGGCTCACCGTTTTACCAAAGGTCACACCATCTGTGACAGTGTGAGGACCAGAAGACCAAGTTGGTTTCTCCACCCACCTGTAATTCCAACACATTCCCTGGTTTGGGTTTATAAGCTTCTTTCAGGCTTCAACACGATTTGGTGGGCATTTAATGATGAGAAAAACATATGCCATCTTGATCAACGAAAAGGCACATGGCTGTGCTCAGACAATCAAGTCATTTCAGTGTTTGTGAATCTCTTTTCTCCTCTGCTCCCTGCAGGAGAGGGAGGTATTTAATACCAATTAAAGATGCATTTAATACCTTCCACTGATGCTGAGCCATCTGTTACCGGTTCTGTTCAACTTATATTTCTAGAACAAATCTTCTTTAATGCCTGAATTGTGCACCATTTCAAAGTTCATAGTTACTCACTATCATCTTAAAAATATTAAAACTTTACCTATATTACAATATAGAAAATTATTTGATTTCTCAAATTTAGATTGTTGCCTAGGCACATAGCCTCCCAGTTTTAAGAAGTTGCTGACAGGATAGGTTCGGAGAAGACTGAGAAGATGAGAAGGAGCAAAGCTGGTCTGTGGAATTAGCTGAGAGACTAATAAAATGAAAAGCACACCCCTTCCTCCCCATATCCTTAATATCAATCTCCTCTGTATCTATATATTTTATTGAATAGTTTGAGTCACTGATTCTTAACATTTTTCATTGCTCATTTTACTCTAACTTCAATATCCTTTTACAAGGTCTCATCCCCTGTGCTGCTGCCTCATCCTTCTTAAACATTTGCTCATAACATCATTTAATATCAATTTAGAACGCCTTAGGAGGAAGGGAATACTTTGACTAATCCCTGAAGGTTGAAGCTGATTTCAAATCCCAGTTCTAAGGTAAAACCATCCCTAGCTCACAGGGAGACATATTGACATACCCCTTAAGGGAACTGGAATGTGCAAAGAACATGTGTGATGGGGAAGAAAAAATTTTTTTTCCAGTTTCACCAAAGAGGAGGGGGAAAGGGAGAACCAAGGAGATGGTAGGAGGCTGAACACTCCCTAATTAAACCCCTCCTTGCAAACTAAATTGTCTCTTTCTCAGGAGAGTTGCTAAAATCTGTGCAATGTTTGAAATCAGAGAATTTTAAGAAACAAAGAACTGAAACAGGACTGGGCTTTGCACCCAAGCTAGTGTGGCCAAGACTAAGGCAGCACGTGTGGACCCTATAGAAGGGAAGAGGCCTAGAGAGAATTAAAAGAACTAAGCCAAAACCATGGGCCTCACAATGTCTGCAGAATTGGGTTTGGACCAGGGACAACCAGATTTCCAGAAGATGGTGGCTGGCGGTAGACACGATCCCTTCCGCAGCATGGTCCAGCTGCTGTTGTCAAACAACATTAGCTCCACGCTTCTCCCCTCCCTGTCACATAACTGTTGCTGTCTCCTGTCTTTGAAGCATTTAGCTCAAATGCACTTGTTGACACTCCACTAATTCTTCTCCCTTGAATTTGCAAACATTAATGTGAGAGGGTCCTGCAAGTCATAGGGAAAGGTCAGGAAGGGATAAGGAAGAGAAAGGCAGCAGTAAAATCCAGAACATTTCATGGATGTCTGCCCTACTTATGTCTAGGTACCCATGGGGTTGGTAATATTATTACTTACTTAACATCATTGTTAGATAATGATTATAAGTACTTTAAGGATGTGTGTGTCTTTAGGAAAAAATTTATATGTGTATATATACTACAATAATAGAGAAATGTATTTGCCAAGAAAATGCCCTTTAAATTATTATTTATAACTAAGAAGGAATGAAATATAGTTGATCATCATCCCAGAATAACCAAGCCTCAGAGTTCTCCCCACCTCCATGCCTTCTAATTGTCCCCCCCCCCAACCGCCACCACCAAATGGCTCTTGTTAAGGACAATGGCTCTTGGTAATTGCACACATATGTAGGGCTACATTCTAAACGATATGACTTGGTGCCTTCACGAAGATGTTTGGGCCACAAAAATGCTAAGGAAAGGGCAAATAGTCTGTAAGTCTCCCAATCACCTAGAAAGAAGACTGGTATGAAAGTTCTTCCCAAATCAACAAAACAAGAAAATGGAGATTAGATGGACCTATCAGAGTCCCTCTCACAATAATTTCAATTATAGGGAGAAGGTTGGGCAGTTGGTAGGGGCAAGTAGAAATCAAAGCACACAACAACAGACGACAGTGTGCAGACTCCTGCTATAAGGAAAAGATATCTAACAGGGAAAAAAAGGTCAAGTGGATGTACAAAAGAAGGAAAAGGAAAATCTAATATATCAAAATTAAGTGGCAATGTGTTCAGGGTGTCTTCTTTCTAAACTTGTCTTCAATTCTTTCCCCACATACCATGAAGTGATATTCTGGGTGGTAAATTGCTTCTGCTTCTTAAGCTACATATTTTAAGGAGGTAGAGTGATTAGGTATACCATGGGCTAATAAATGAGAGCCCAAGATTCCCTTTAGAAAATGAACAGTTTAATTATTTCCATTGTTGCTATTAATCTTACAAAGAAATAAGCAACTTTATTTGAACATTTCTGAATGAAATTTTAAATAAGATGCTTTGTACCTACTCAGTTTTGTATGATTGTGCCCATATGCAACACAGAAAAAAAGATGTTTGTCCAAAATTTAATTATTGTTCCCACATTCAAATTATCATCTTCCTTAAGGGTCTCATTAAACTACTCCTGCAATATTACTGAGCGTTCAAAGTCAAGTATAAGCCTGATAATGTTTTCTTATATATATGGGACTGCCTACTCCTCTTACACGGGGAGTTGAATTTACTTAACAGATATTTACTGAGCACTCATATGTGAAAGGCGCTCTGCTCAGGGCTCTAGAGAAGTTTCCCAAACTTATCTGATATTAAGAATCATCCATAACACTTTTTTTTTAAGTCCTTGAAGCCCAATCCAAACTTACTGAATCAGAATTTCCAGATAACAAGAGCCCCACATTTATTCTTATCTCTAGGAATTTGGAAAACACTGTTGTAGACGATGGAAAGATAAGCAAATCTCAGTCCTTAGATTCCAGTAATTCAAGAATGAGGAGAACTAGGTAAGTGTATAAGAAGCTGCAACATAAGGCAGAGGAGGAAGAGATCACACGCGGTGGGGAGGAGGTAGTGATGATGAAAGACATCACAAATGGGTTGATGGATTTCATGTGGCAGACACTATGGGACTTCGCTAGGCACAGTGAAGGAAGCGACAGGTATGCATGCAGGAAGGTGTGATACTTGCCTGGAAAATGGGGAGATAGCCCAGCCTAACTGGACCACAGGATCCGAGTTTTGCAGAGAGCAGGAAAGCAGAAACAGTGGGGGATATATTGCAGAGGCTCTGAGTGGCATGATGAGGGAAACCTTTTTATGCAGGATAGTAATGTGATTACATCTGTTCCTTAGAAATATTAATCTACCAAAGATTATTAGAACAGGTTGAAGTAAGTCAAGACAGTAAACCAGAAGCCCCAGAAGGATCTCATTTTAAAAGATCAAAGGACAGATAGTGAAGAGTGGTGAGGGGAGTACTAGAAAGATTATCATTTATGTGAGGTCACTAGAGCAATGTTTATACTTCATCTTCTCTGTCCTATTTCCTTTTTAAAAAATGCAAATGTATTCAATATTTACTCAACAAATATTTAGTGAACATGTACTATGTGCCAGACACTTTTTAAGGCCCTGGGGTCCCAGCCTTCACCACATTGCTAATAGGTTAACGTGGCAGACAAAGGAATAAGTCAACCACCGCAGTGCACTGAGAGGAGCTGGGGCAATGGTTAGGGGGAGTGGACGAAATTACTTTATAACATTCATGTTGTGAATGTACTGCAGAGGTATTTTCTACACTCTGACTTACAGTAAGAATGTCTTAGCTCTTTTCACTGAACATATTAGTCTCAATTCACTGAAGCTGAAAGTCGAGAGAGAGGCTTTACCAGACAGAACCTTGGAGAATGCCTGTGCGGTTTGTGGCATTTCCAGAGAACACTACTGTCTTCAGACACCAATTTATAAGGACTGCAGCTTACCCGGTCTGTCCGTGCTGGGCTCATGTTAATCACAATTGTGTTTAAATTCCCATGATCCAGACACATTTCTGAACCACACATAAATATATTTTTAATCCTGATCTTAAAAACAACAAACCAAACAAAAATAAGGGATGGGTTGATAATTTGTTGAACCCATAGAAAATGTCAAATGTACTAAAATTCTGGACGTGTGGGCTTACACACACACACACACACGCACACACACTCACATACACACGCGCACTGTGCACATCTACTATCCCAACATATTTACACAGGGAGCAGAGTGCAAATTACCAGTCCCTCCAATTAGAGCACTAATAAAACCCCTAGCTTGAAGTAACCCTTAGTTTAAAAAAAAACAAACAAAAAAACTAAAGATTCAATTTGGGTCAGTATGCTCAGTTTCTGTCATTGTGCAAAGTTCACCACTGATCATCTCTCCATTTCATACCGGCTTATATCCCCACTGACACATGCCCCTCCACATAGACTCAGAATTGTCATTTATTAGAGCAGACAGGCTAACCATACAGTGTTCTCAGTCTCTGCATACAACTGTTCAAATCTCCATCCTTCCAGATTTAATCTTCGCAAATATGAATAAATTCTGCAAAAGTCCCCCTCAAGGTGCCTGCAGCAAAATACTTAACTGTGTCTTCCATGTCCTTATCCTGCTGTGGTTTGTGTCAGAAAACAAGAACCTTCAGTCCCTAGAAGTCACCATTTTATAGTGACCTCCTACGTGTGACCATAAGATGCCCCCTCTACAGCAGCAGCCAGAGTCGGAAGCAATCCAGCCGAAACCTTACCAGAATGTGCTGTTTAGCCATTCGTAGTTAACAAGGGGTTAGACTTAAAGTTAGGAATAAGCAGCATGAAACAGAGTAACTAAAGGTAGCTAACAATTCCATAGATGGAAAAAAATACTCCAAAATGTTTCTAATGGATTATCTAGATATTAGATCTTTTTTTCTCTTTCTACTTTTCTAACACGATTCAAATTTTTTAAAGGCCTTTACATATTTTATAATATATGTGTTTTTAAGAATCAGAGTGTGGAAGCATCTGGGTGGTTTGGTGGGTTAAGCCTCTGGCTCTTGGTTTTGGCTCAGGTCGTGATCTCGCAGATCATGAGTTCAAGCCCCACATTGGGCTCTGTGCTGACAGTGTGGAGCCTGTTTGGGATTCTCTTTCTTTTTCTTTCTCTCTGCCCCTCCCCTGCTCATGCTCTCTCTCTCTCTCAAAATAAATAAATAAACTTAAAAAAATAAAAAAAAATAATCAGATGGTGTGGGGCACTTCAGTGGCTCAGTCAGTTAAGCATCGGACTCTTGATTTTGGCTCAGGTCATGATCACATGGTTTGTGGGATCAAGCCCTGCATCTGGGCTCAGTGTTGACAGCACAAAGCCTGCTTGCGATTCTCTCTCTCTTGATCTCTCTGCCCCTCCCCTGCTCACTCTTTCTCTCTCTAATAAATAAATAAACAACATTTTTAAAAAAGAATCAAACTGTGTTAAAGGGATATATACTGATTTTCGCTTAAATATGCTTGAAATTTATGCATAAATACATAAGAAACCAATAATATGATTGCCTATGGAGAGGGGAGCTGGGTAGATGGAACATAGTTGTGGGGAGCAAAGGAGCTACTGCATACTCTTCCTGTGTCTTTCAAACTTTGAACCATGTAAATGTATTAGCTAGTCAAAAAATAAATTAAAAACCAAATCAATTATGTAAGTAGGAGGATATGAAAGAAACAAAAAAAAGTAAGAGGGTAATGAGGAGAGAATGTATTAATTCACACATTCATTCAGCAGGCATCATTGACTATATATGCCAGGCACTGTACTAGATGTTAGGAACATAAAGATGAATAAAACAGTAGCTTTCCCCACAGCTCACAGTAACCCAAACTTGAATATGATGTTGCCATAGCACCTTTTCTAAAATTTTTTTTTTAATTTTTTAAAATTTACATCCAAATTAGTTAGCATATAGTACAACAATGATTTCAGGAGTAGATTCCTTACCGCCCCTTACCCATTTAGCCCATCCCCCCTCCCACAACCCCTCCAGCAACCCTCAGTTTGTTCTCCATATTTATGAGTCTCTTCTGTTTTGTCCCCCTCCCTGTTTTTATATTATTTTTGTTTCCCTTCCCTTATGTTCATCTGTTTTGTCTCTTAAAGTCCTCATATGAGTGAAGTCATAGGATTTTTGTCTTTCTCTGACTAATTTCACTTAGCATAATACCCTCCAGTTCCATCCACGTAGTTGCAAATGGCAAGATTTCATTCTTTTTGATTGCCGAGTAATACTCCATTGTATACATATACCACATCTTCTTTATCCATTCATCCATTGAAGGACATTTGGGCTCTTTCCATACTTTAGCTATTGTTGATAGTGCTGCTATAAACATGGGGTGCATGTGTCCCTTCGAACCAGCACACCTGTATCCCATGGATAAATGCCTAGTGGTGCAATTGCTGGGTCGTAGGATAGTTCTATTTTTAGCTTTTTGAGGCACCTCCATACTGTCTTCCAGAGCGGCTGCACCAGCTGACATTCCCAAATAGCACCTTTTTTTATTACTATTTGAAGATTAATGAAGAAACAAATCTTGGAGAATTTTGGTGTCACTGGTATTTAAAGAAATAGTCATGCTTTTCCCTCAAAGCTAAATTACCTGGTTAAAGGCAACTTGGCCTTGAAAAATTAAGCTAGCTTCTCTATGACCAAAGAGGACTGTATTTAAGATCCTGTTCTTTGAAATCAGATGAAATTTGTGTCAGACTCTCAACTTTGTCTCTCACTACTAGCTGAGTAAACTTGGGTAAGTTTACTGAACATTTCTAAGTCTCATATTATCTGCAGAGTAAAGATTCTAACGTTATCTACTTCATCAAGTTGTTATGAAAATTACATTTTAAGTATATGCAAAGCACTTTTTATAGTTATCATTACTATTATCTGGAGAGGAATCTGGGTTTTTCAACAAAGGTTTTTGTTAAAGAGAATAAGGTTCAATTTCTGCTGGCAGATTCCTCTTTAAACTGCCTATTTTTGTTCTCCTACATCTTTTGCTCCCCAAAATGAACATTTGGCTGAAAGCTTAGCCATAATGCAGAATGGCTCCCAGGGAGGGGAGGAGCACCTTCCAAAAATCCATGATAAATATCTTTTGGCTTTATAACTCTACAGGCTTAAATCCTACTTTGTAGCCAAGACCGAGGGCATTACCCTTCTTGGCTGTTTCAAGTCACACACTGTGCAGAAATCAATTTCTTTGGGGAAAATATAATGCACATTGGAACAGGTTAAAATCTATGATTTTTATTCATCTTCTGCACAGGTGTCTTTTCATATGTTTTAACTTTACATTAAAGGAAGTCCCTGGTGCCATACAATAAAAGATTGATATATTTTATTGCATAGTCCCCCCCAAAAAAGCACATCTGCGTAGCAAAAGAAAATAAGAAGCCAACTCAAGAGATAAATAAATTGAGAAAATATTTGCCACAAACATAACATACAAAACTCACCTTCTTAACATATTAAGAACTCCCACAAACTGAAAAGAAAAACCTCAATCCAGAAGAAAGAAGGAAAGAACCTGAGCAGGCAATTCACAAAAAAAAAGAAATACAAATTTCTCTTAATATGAAAAGATGAGCGACCTAAATTGATGCATCAATTTTCATTTACAATATTGACAAGATCACAATGACACATACCTCATAAGATTGCTGTGAGGATTAAATCGTAGTACATGTAGAGCACCAGACAAGAGCTTGCATTTCAGAAGCCACAGGAAGCACTTCCTGTACACAACAGGATTTAGGCCAACCCAGAGCCAAGAGTTGGCATGAACAGAGCAAAAGAAACTCAATACTAAAGGAATATATGATTCTAATTAAGGTATCTATCTATACACCCTCTCTGTTTTCACAGTGATGGAAGCATGTGTTCACTTACTGCTGTAAAGAAAACAATGCGATATGGGGTCATGATATCGTATTTAAAGTAAAAACACATAATTATCCTCAAGCAATATTACTTTCTCCAATCTAGAGAAGTCATCACTGCTCATGTTTTAAATGGAGAGTAGAAGTACAAGAATAGAGATGATTCAGAATAATGACTAATCCATCATCTTTCCATCCACTTGCCTCAGGACACAAAACTGAGGACAACTTCACATTTTGGACCCAGAGGGACTAAAAGAACCTAGTTGCTCAATTAGAAGACACTTCACCTGCCCATTCTCATTGGTGAGTGCACGTTCATAGTCTTTGTTCTCAGCAGTGTCTGCAATTGTTAGCACTGTAGGGACTAATGTTCAGGTTGAGAATTGATATAGCTTACTGACTGACTATGAAAACAAAATGGGGGGGCTGTTTTTTCTTGGGCGTTTCAAATTACACAAAATTCTGACTCATACTTTCCACTAGTTTTAATGTGTACAATATTTACTGTTACAATGTTCTGTAAGTTATATATCACATGCAAATTATAATAAAGGTCCAGCCAAACTAGTATATCAAAATTGCTGTAATAATACAATGAATAATGATGCATTCATATGAATAAAGTTACAAACAGAAGTTGCAAAAAAGGCTGAATGTCATTTGGAAGTGCACTCTAGCAGCTATGGCATCAAGATACTCTCCAGAGAATAATGTCTCTGGATGAACCCTAGCACCTTATATGCAGCTAATGATACCTAATGGAAAGTCATTTAAATGGTCTCACATCCTGTTATATATTGAAATCAATAATCAGAGACAGTATGGGAAACAAGTAAGTGGTTTTTAAATTACTGTGTAGGAAGATATTATTTAGATTTACTCTGCTTAGATTTTCTGATTAACAGGTCACAGCCAAGCAGAGCTTACATTATTCCAACTGCTGCAATGAACCATTTCCCTCATTACTAAAATGCAACAGTCCTAAGTTCATTCAAGCAGCTGTTGCATTTATCATACTTATATTTACAAATGACTATAATGATCACATAATGTTGTTATTATCACTTTTTGGAAATGTTCCAGGATTTGTTTTCTGAGAACTCATGTGGGTCCTTCCATTTCAAATGTAGAATATATAAAATATTTAGAGCCTTTCAGTCGAAGAATGATAGCACATTTCACCCATTATTTTAGATGTAATAAATATACAATAAACCAGACATAGAAGTTCAGTCCTTTCAAGTTCCATTTATCCCAACATAGTGTCATAAGAAAGACTGTGATCCAAAGTGGGAGAAACAGATTCACTATTATACTTTCTGATAGCTAGTGGTCAATATTTTCAAGAAGTGTAGATCAACCCAAACCTCACAAGTGAATTTATCTTCTATCATGATTCCTTTTTTTTAAGTTTATTTATTTTGAGAAAGAGCACATGAGAGTGGGTGGGGGAGGGGCAGAGAGAGAGGGAGAGAGAGAGAATCCCAAGCGGATTCCACATTGTCAGCGCATAGCCTGACATGGGGCTGAAACCCACAAACTATAAGATCATGACGTGAGCTGAAATCAAGAGTCAGATGCTCAACCAACTGAGCCACCCACATGCCCTTCTTCCATCATGATTCTTGACCCTAAGTGTGGTTTATCACTCACCTTCACTTCCTCCCCACCCAGCAGCAACTTTTGTTTTCATCTTGTGAACTGACTGAATTAAATGATTCTAAGCACCCTAAGAATTTCAACCATATCACAGTCAATTTCACCAGGAAAACTGGAAATGTACAATAACACATTATGCATATCATCACCTCACCCCCCAGCATTGACATCTCTACAGCCTGAATCCATGAATCAACATTTCCTCTTTAAACTAAGACAAAGAAACTTCAAAGATAATGGAGCAATCAGCATTCAAAGCCTTCTAAGTCTTAAATAATTATCTCTTACATAGCTTTAAATTAAATTGTGATGTGCTTTTACACCTACGGTGTAAAAAAATACCTTTATCGTAGTAAATATAGCAATTCAAGAAGAGAGGAAAGAGGGTTTAAAGCATTGTTTGTTTGGGGGAAATGGAGGGTAGCAGTGAGAGTCTGCTCTCACTCTCTCAGAGAGAGAGGCTTTCTAACTTTAGACACTTCACATGTATGTAGCCTTAATCCAAAAAGGCAATGTTTGAGAGATGGTCAGAGTATTATAGCTTTCCCAAAAAACAACTCATCTAAGCTGATTTTTGAAAGCCAAGGTACATATGCAGTTTGTTTATTCACAATTTGTTCACGGTAGGGACATGATTTTAAGCTAGAAATTAATTAGTTACTTGTTCATCAGTCTGGGTTCCTCAATGACATTTTATTATTCAAATTTATTATTGGTCTTGTGTTGGTGGTATAGTGGTGAGCATAGCTATCTTCCAAATTTATTATTGGTCTTACTTTTAAAGTTAGGGAAACTTAAGGCTATGGAACAAATAGGCTGATGCCAGCTTAGGGGTACCAGATGCACTTGGAAAGTAAGTACCAGTATTTAAACTCATTTACAAAATGTTGCACAATTCATGTAAGAAGACTGATGTAAAAGGGAGGTAAATTGTTTTTGTCACTATAGTGCCTCTATGGGATACTAACATGTCTTTAAAAAAACTAGTGCCTAAGAAAAGCAGATCGGTTATTTTGTGATCATTTGAAGTACAAGGGATGGGCAGAAAAGAATATACCCAGAAGAAACACATTTTGGTTTGTTTCATTTTGTTTTTGGGTACAACCCAAAACGTGCAAAAATGACAAATAGTAGCATTATGACAATGGCATTATAGGTGACTTAAACACTAACTGTTACTTTGACCTTCAAAATGTGCAGATTCAAATTTCTTACTGATTTTATTCAACTATTATTGTAGTTACTGTAAGTACTATTGTTAAAAATTCTATATTCCTAGTTATAATAAGTTTAAACATAAGACCCTGTTGAGCTGTAGAAATGCAAAATTTTATAGCAATGTTAGGAATACAATACATGAATGAAAGCTGTAAGTAGAAGTTGCAAAATAGGATCTCAAAATCATATGAAAACTTACTCCACTGGCTATCTATACCTACATGTTGTTCATTGTGTTACGGAACCAGGCTGGAACGCTGGCGGAAAAACCAAGCAGCACTCAGAGATCTTGGTGGATCAGAGATTTATTTAACACCAGTGGGCTCAGAGGAGACCATTTCTCCAAAGATCTGAGCTCCAAATGAGGGGGGAAGGGTAATTTATAGTTGCCAGCTTCTGTATCTGTGGCGGGTTTTTGCGCACATGGCAAACAGGGCAAGAGGAACCCAGAAGAGGGATCTCCAAGCTAGAGACCAGAGCTTGTTTTAGTCTCATCAGCTTTCTTATGGTGTAAAACTTTATTCATTTTCCCAACATTCCCCCCTTTGATGCCTTTTTAAAGATCTTTTATTAGGCATCACTTTTTAGCTCTAGGGGTTGTTACCCTCAGAGGGAGGGCTAAGATATGTGCTGCAGTTTGCCGAGCAACAGTGTTTTCAGTAAAACATACCAGGGTATTTAGTATACAGGGGCCGATGGTCTCAAGTAAAATTATGGAAAGGAGGAGCCCTGCCAGGGCAGGGAGCCAGAATGCCCAGTCTGTGAGATCCCATCCTCTCCATTAACTGATATTTTCCTGTTGTCTACGTTGAATTCCTTCCTTGAGTTCCTTAACCTTAGTCCTGATGATTCCTGATTGTCAGGGAGGAAATAGCAACATTCCTCCCCCAGAAAGATACAAGTCCCTCCTTTTTCTGAAGTGAGGAGGTCAAGGGCTTGCCTATTTTGGAGGAACACTGCTACCAGGGAGTTTATTTGGCTTTGTCAGGTTACCAGGGAGTCTGCCATCCCTTCCATGTCCAGCTTTATGGTGCAGTCTCTATCAGCGCAACAGCAAGAAGCAAGATCAGGGCTATGACACCAGTGAGGGGCAAGGGCTGGCAGAGTTGCATCCAAACCCCTGGGAATCCACATGTTGAGTCCTCAAGCTTCTGCCGTGCACAGGCCACCCAGCTTCCGGGGTGTGGCTAGAGCAGGGCTGGAGATCTCAGGAACCAGTGTCTTTTTGAGAGTCAGTTTAAGCAGGTTGACTGGATCTGGATCACTTCGCTAGGTTGAGGGTTCCTCTGAGTTGGCCTTCTCAGCTCTGGAGCAATGGACCCATGGGGTGATACCTGAAACTGAATCCTCTATTTGGTTGTATGTCTGTAAAGTCCACCTCCAAGTCTTCAAAAGGGGCGGGTTTCTGGTAGCTGTCAGATCAGGTTTAGGGAAGATAGGGTCTGCATATTTAGAGGTCTATCCTATTTTCCAGTTGTTTAAATAATTATACGTCCATGGGGTCTTATTATTATCCCCATAGAATAACAAGCACAGAAGATTGCCTATACATGAAATACTGTGACAATTTCCTGAAGTTTACCTCAAGTTGTCTAGTTTAGGCAAACAACAAACATTTAAAGGCAATCATAACTAGAATTTAACATCCATAATGGTGCATTGTTGAAACAGAGTTTTTTGCTCTAAAAATCCCCCCTCTCCAGAGATAGCCAAATGGAGACCAATGCATTTGTAGAACAAATCCAGTCTTAACAAATCTGGCCTAATTATTTACATAAGCTCAGCAAGAATAGCGATTGATCATGAGGATCTTTTAAAGTTTGCTTTGCTGGAACCTTTCATAAGGAATCTTGGGTTGAACTTTTAGTAGCCTCTCCAGGCCAGAAGCCAAGCCAAATACTTGCCATCAGACAGGCCTACAATACCTATAGAATTGGGCAAATTCCTCTTCATGAGGTCCCCAAGATATCCTGAGGTTCCTGCACCTGCCAGGAAGTAACCTTCTTTACTCACCTGGTGAGGCTGCTGGGAACTCTGTAAGCAAGGTATCAGGTCAACCTTCCCAAGGGGCTTTATGGCTCCATGTTTCATAAAGCCAACCTTAGTTCCTTAAAGCTGTCTGGCCATATCTGAGTCTATGAATGCCACTCTCAAATATGACATTCCAGTCAAAGCCTTGGTAAAATAACCAGTATTTCCAATGGTGACCTGTTACAAGACGAACAGATTCTTATTGAATTTATGCAAACAATTGTAATTGCCACGAAAGAAAGAATACTTACTGAGTTTTTGAATTTCAGAGGAGTTATATACAGAGAAAATTTGTAAACTGAAGCATTTACAAATGAATACTTTATGACATTTCTGTATATCATAGATATCTCAAGAGAGAGTTTTCTTAATCTGGAAGAGCAAACATTAGAGAACCAGCAATATTTTCAACAAGAATCACAAAACTATAATCTTCCTCAGTTCATTTAATCCCATGTTCCTATTTCTTGTTCAATTTGAATGCAGCTTTTGAGTTCTGGAAATTCTTACCCATTTTAGTATTAATCTTGGCGATGTCGAACACCCGTATTTGTCCCCAAAGTCCTTTTTACAAATCTCCTTGAAGAAGAAACACCTTTTGTGAGAGAATAAGAACAATTATAAATGACAAAATCTCAGAAATAGACATTGTTAAAGATCTGATGAGAGTTCACTATGATGCAATTGACAAAGAAACTTGGTTATTTCTGTGACACATAACACTTCAGGTAATCAGAATATTAAGTGATTACCTTATACCAAAATATTAAAACTTTAGGAACTGCATATATATTTGGACAGTTACAGCATTTACCTGTGCAATACAACCTAAGGTTTACCATTGTACGACAGTGCTTTTCCGAGGAACTTAGCATCCCAAATAAAAGGGTCTAATTGGTCAAAAAAGACTTCATTTACCATTTAAATCCTGGAAGCTTGTTAAAAGCTTAGGAAGTTATAAGTACATCCTAAAAAGGATTACAGATCATTAAAAATCTTAAAACTGTATTTATTCAACCAAGGTGGCAATAAATGATCCTAAAGGTGAATGTATAGCATTATATAGTTGTTACGAAAACGTAGCTCCTTTAACATTGAGAAGCTTTAACTAAGTAATCAAAGACCTGATAAAGATGAAACCTAAAATTGTGGTTTTCCTGGAAGACAAACCTTTGTTTGCATCGTCTTATCAAGAGCAGATCAACAGTCCAAGAAAACTTTTGTCATTTGAGAGAGAGAAGAGCAGAATTTCAACCTTATACCAGTGTACTTTTAAAATTCCATTCATCTCAACCTTAGTCCTTCCTGAGCACACATAAAATTCCTTTCCAAAGATTTCCCTTCATGAACCTTCCACAACCTTCAAACTTTGTCCCAAAGTTTGCCTTCAAACTTTGTCCCAAAGCCATTTCTCTCCAAATAACCAGTCTCATTTAGGACAAAATTACTTTCTTCTACCCTCAACAAAAATGTATTTCCATTCCTTATATCTCTCTATATACCTCCTACATTCCTACATACAGTGTTGCTTTCCTTATTTCCATCAGTCTTAAGTACACTTAGCAGAATTTTAACTGTTAGGAAACCTTAGTCTCCAATTGAGGACTTAGTAACCAACTGAGAGGTGTTTACACCAGAATTTCTTTAGATCGTAAATTCATGAACCAATTACAGTACAAAGCGTGTTTTCCAATAGGTCCAAATAGCCTTAATTTCTCTGCAATAAGAAGTTAAAAACACAAACCTATATTCAGTAATCAAAGCTTTAGCAATTCATTCTATTTGGAAAAGACCTAGATGTCCAAGAGGGTGCACTTTACTCCTTGACCTTGAGGATGGGAGGAGGAGCCAATGGTGCCTGAGGCACTGAGGAGGGTATAGGAACCAATTATATAGACCACACCCAAGTTGGTGCAGAAACAGCAGAGGGAGGGGAAGGCAGAAGAGGCAAGGTGCCAGTAGAAGGCAGAGAAGGAAAACCTAATTCAAAACCTTAACTCAGAGGAGCAGACGCCATGTTTTTTCCACCAAAGTGGAAATACGGAGTCCACATCAGGCCAGTGAAGACTCAGAATTTCCCCAAAACAAATGGAATGGCAGCAAATGCTTGGGAACATTCCTTAAAGTCCCCATCCCGAGGTAGACTAACCACAGTTGGCTCCAATTATAGCTGTTAACCTGGGAAATGAGGGAGAATCCCTCACATCTATTAGGCAGAGGAAGAGGGAGCAACTCAGTGTCCCCTTCAGTCTGATTCTATCTCGGCCAGACCAATAAGGTCCCTTTCTGGAGATTCCTACTGATATCGGCTGGGTTTCTGGGACTTTCCCTGGTTGGGACATTTATTCTTTTAATGTCCTTCCTCCTTGCAGTAGTCTCACTGACCCCTTGCTAAGGAGGTTCTGGGCCTCCCCCTCTTTGGTGGCTAGACCTTCCTTGTCTTTTAGTCATGGCTCTCTTGTGCCTCTGGAGCAAACAGGGTGTAAGCCTTGCATAGCCTCTCATAATAATCCCTGGGGGAATCCCCTTGCTGCTGGGCATATTCATGGGCTTCTCAGCCCCTGTTCTGATCCCCAGAGGAGAGCCTCTCTGTACGGCGGTTGTGGACCAGCATCTGGAGAGTGCCTGTGCCTGGCCAAGGGCGCAATCTGGTCACTGGTCCTTGTCGAGGAGGTTTCTCTGGGTCCTCTGGGCCCAGGAGGGGAGGAGAGATGGGCGGCATCCAGGGTCAGAGGAGAGACAGACAGGGGAGGAGTTTCAAGCTCAGGGGCTGAGGGGAGGGAGCCTGGTGAGTCAGAAGGTGGCGGAAAGATGGGATCTTCCTCTGGGTCTCCTGTAAACACTAGGGGAGCAGTGGGTTGCTTCTTTGGTTCCCTGGGTGAGTCTCCAGATAAAGTAGCTAAAACCTTTGCCTGACTCTGCTTGCTATAGATGAATCGCACCCAAGGTGGAGGATTTTGGGCAATTTCAAGCCAGGAGTTGATGTATGGAAATTGATCAAGGTGACCTGGGTCTCTGGAGACAACATGCCAGATGCAGTGGACAATTGGGACATCCAAGGTTCCCTCAGAGGGCCCTCCTACACCAAAAGTGTAGCCATTCTAACTCACATAAGGTCCTTAACGAGCCAGGGGTTATCTTAATTCCATAGTCTCTCAAAAAACCCTTCTTTGCTCTGTCTCGACCCCATAATGTTCCTGTGAGGTGGAGTTGCAAAGACAGACAGAGGGATAGGGGTGCCCCCTGTAATGAGGCAACCAGTAAGATGCCCATCTGGCTGTGTCCCGAAGGAACTTAGGTGATGCTTAGCCGTCGTGGTCTCAGCTTTGTGACTTACTATTGGAAACTATTCCGATGCCACCATGGACTGTGTGCCATTCACCACAGAATCGCAGACAGGCCCACTCAGACTCCATGGGCTTTTGGGGACCTTAAGGGTGCCTGCCCATGGAGCCACAGAATCGAACTCAGCAGGCAAGCTAGACCAAATTGCACATTCACACTCACATACACACCAGAGGTTATTACATTCCCTCCCACAGAATTCCTACCTGTGAGACTACTGAGGTCTCTGGGGAGTGATCAGGTCCCCCTTCCACTCTTGAGCGGGCCTGACTAGATTGGGCCCCAGCCATACAGGTTCCAATGTCGGGTCCAGGTCCTCACCTGCCAGGTCTCCTCAAGTCTAGCAGGAACGGTGGAGCGGGGCTGGCCTGAGGCGACTGAACTGGAGACTGCCGAAATTCCGGCAGGGCACGCCTTCTCCCTCGAGATTCCTTGTTCCATCACCCCCTCGCCATTCTCCCAAACCGGTGGCAACATTGGGCCAGCATGGTTGGGTTTCCCAGTCAGGGAACAAATATGTTACAGAACCAGGCTGGAACGCTGGCAGAAAACCCAAGCGGCACTCGGAGATCTCGGTGGATCAGAGATTTATTTAACACTGGTGGACTCAGAGGAGACTGTTTCTCCAAAGATCTGAACTCTGAATGAAGGAGGGAAGGGTAATTTACAGTTGTCAGCTTCCATACCTGTGGCAGGTTTTCACACGTGTGGCAAACAGGGCAAGAAGAACCTGGAAGAGGGTTCTCCAAGCTAGAGACCAGAGCTTGTTTTAATCCCATTGGCCTTCTTATGGTGTAAAACTTTATTCATTTTCCCAACAATTGATTCTCAAGGAATAATGAATACTCCTGAGGAAATTCAATACTCCATACAGTGCTGATGATACACACACAAATTCTTAGGTATAGCCCCTTCTTTCTCCACATGGCCACTCTGAGACTGTGGAGGCACGTATATTACATTCCCACACATATAGAAACAAGGAACTCTAGGCAGGTTAGTTGGTTGGTTGGTTGGTTAGTTGGTTGGTTGGTTAGTTAGTTGGTTGGTTGGTTGGCTTTGATGGGTTTATAATAGAATGTTTTTCCTCCTTTATGGAAACTTGTCAGTGAAGTCTCCAAGATAGGAAATATAAATAATTACCTGAAAAAAAAAATCCACTAACACTAGATGTCCTCTCTGTGGCCTTGAGCAGGCCGTCTAATGTCTTGGAGCCTCAGTTACTTTGTTTAATATAAGGAGTTGGACTTTAATCTTTAAGCTTCCCTCCAGTTCTGCAGTTATAAATTGAGATCTCTTGCCTCCTTAAATGTGTAGATGGCCTAATTGCTCAAAACCTAAAAGAAGATCAGAATTCTCTCATAACTCTGATTTCTCATTTTATACCCAGGGGACTACTTTGTCCCATCATTGGTAGGACATAGGGGTTAGTAGCATGTGCCTGTGAGTGCTGTAAGGAGCCCCTTGGGTCCTAGAATTTACAACTAAGCTCTACTTTTTAGATGAGCAAAGGGGCAGAGAGAAGACTCCCTTTAATTATCTGGGACTCTGATAATTTCTAAGAACCTACATTCATCAGTGCACATATTGGAAAGCAGGAGTTCCTGCTTTCCAGATGGCACAGAGGGTGATTGGGGATAATTCTAGAGAATAATACAAGTTACACTCAAATGGGGCCCTTCCAAAGACGGGGGGCAAAGTAATATTTTTCCTCAATTATAGCTCTATATGCCAATTCTCGTATTTTACATACCACGAGTATGCAAATGCTCCTTTAGGGAGAAATGTTATTAAGCATATTGGCAAGAAAGGATGACAAAGCTGGGATGTAGATTAGCTATTTTAATAATACAGAGGACCAATTGCTTAGTCTTTGGAGAGTGACTATAGCGGCAATTAAATTGCAAAAGTGTCAATAAAACAAATGTTGATTACACCCAACCTAAGAATCTGTAATAAAACAGAAACAACTTTTTTTCCTAGCATGTATTTTCAAGCCTGTGGCTTTGGAATTGCATATACTTATTTTCTATTTTCATAGGATAGACTTGTTTTCAATTATTAGTGTGAAAATTTAAATTCTAGTTTCAAAGAATTATCTTCAAAGATGGTGAGTTTCCTCTGAAACAATTACAGTACTGCTTTCTCTTTTTAAATTTTTTTAAGTTTATTTATTTTGGGGGACAGAGAGAAAGAGAGAGAGAGAGACCATCAGGGCAAAGAGAAGGAGAGAGAGAATCCCAAGCAGGCTCCTCACTGTCAGTGCAGAGCCCGATGTGGAGCTTGAACTCATGAACCATGAGATCATGACCTAAGCTGAAATCAAGAATTGGATGCTTAACCAACTGAGCTACCCAGGCACCCTGTAGTTTTGTTTTCTATCCCCCAAGTCTTAATGTTTTATAAACGTGGCTGAGACTTTTATTTTACACAATGTTCCAAGTCAGAATTTCTACACTTAGTACTTGAATGAGTTATATAGGACACGTCAATTTATTTTTCAGGGATCTAAGCATTTTGCAAATGTTTCATGACTCAAAAATGAGTTAAGATACTCATATTTCATACTACTAATAATACTACATATTTCATACTACTACTCCATAAATGTCTATCTAAAATGCATGTTTGTGTGACACTCCAAATTAAGCTGCATGGGTAATTTTGAAAATAAAAATGTGTTTGTGAGACCAGAGGTCATGGATAAGGGACAATTATTACAACCC
This sequence comes from Panthera uncia, assembly GCF_023721935.1. Lineage (NCBI taxonomy): Eukaryota > Metazoa > Chordata > Mammalia > Carnivora > Felidae > Panthera > Panthera uncia. Next base: position 34,207,706 of record NW_026057580.1, on the reverse strand, counting down.
TAAGAAATCCTAAAAAGCCTGGAGTATTTTCCTATTAACTTACTGGCTGAGGTTGAAGACAACTGCCAGCTAAATCTCAAAAGTCAATGTACAAAATATGGACATATGAAGCAGAAACTTTATTTTTTTAATATGAAATTTATTATCAAATTGGTTTCCATACAACACCCAGTGCTCATCCCAACAGGTGCCCTCCTCAATGCCCATCACCCACTTTCCCCTCCCTCCCACCTCCATCAACCCTTAGTTTGTTCTCAGTTTTTAAGAGTCTCTTATGGTTTACCTCCCTCCCTCTCTAACTTTTTTTTTCCCCTTCCCCTCCCCCATGGTCTTCTGTTAAGTTTCTCAGGATCCACATAAGAGTGAAACCATATGGTATCTGTATTTCTCTGTATGACTTATTTCACTTAGCATAACACTCTCCAGTTCCAACCACGTTGCTACAAAAGGCCATATTTCATTCTTTCTCATTGCCAAGTATTATTCCATTGTATATATAAACCACAACTTCTTTAGCCATTCATCAGTTGATGGACATTTAGGCTCTTTCCATAATTTGACTATTGTTGAAAGTGCTTTGAAGCAGAAGCTTTAAATGACCCGTGAGCACACGGAATACAGTTCCTATCCCATACAGGGACTCAAGGGTGCATGAATCCCAGCCACCTGGAAGTTTGGTGGTGGTAGGTGTTATTGTCATTGTTGTTGTTGTTTTCTAAAAAAAAAAAAAGTGATCTGAGACTGAAAAAGTTTTTTAAGTAAGCATAATATGAACACTGTAAGTGACAATTGTTATTGTTTTTAATGGTAGCACAAGGGTTTATTAAGCTGTGCGTTAGTACAGGTGCCAGGGCTTGCCCATGGTGCTCTTGATGTATAAAGCCCAGACATTCTGCCGATTCTTCCTGAGCAATGATACCAGGAAATTGACAGCCAAGTAGGTATTGTACACAAGCTCATCATCTGCCATCTTCATAGGTGGCCAACAGCCACTGCCAGACACAGCACCTTCTTCATCTGGAATTAGATCATGGGCTTCACTTCATCAACTCTGGCCACCACGTAGGTCAGCAAGGAAGGGAAATTGCCAGCCTTATTCAGGCCAGGATACAGGCTTCATGGGATCTGCCTGATCAGAGATTCTGAAGCCAGAAAGGCATCATACTTCTTGGCCAGCTTCTTGACTAATTTTTTATTCTTGAGTTTCTTCAGCACCTCAATGTCCATGTGGGGAATATCCACAGCCTTGGCCTCATCACAGTACTGCTGGTTTCCCCAAACACATACAGAGAGCTTGAGGTGGGGAGTGGACTCAAGCCTGATGGTGCCCAAGAAGTGTTTGTCCTTCCATGGGTCATAGTTCTTCAAGATGATCTGCAACTCCACCGTCTCCAAAAACTTCCCACACTTAGGCTAGTTCCCATGCAGGACTTCCAGCACCGCTTAGAACAGGGCACTTCAGGAAACTGCTACTCATGTTGCCTTGTGCCACAATAACCAGAAAAGAGAGCTGGAAGTTTGGATTAAGGCAAGGAAATGATTTTTGTTTGACCTGAGCTTTTATTAATGTCAACACAGTCTCTGTGTGCTGATCTTTGAGTCTGGATATTTTAAGAATCTTTCACAGAGCAATACAAGTATGATAACACACAAATGACTTTGCAGTACTAATAACATTCAGTGTGTGTTGTAACCAAGAGTGTTTAGATCTTTATAGACATTCTCTCTTCAATTTTCAAAACACCACGAGGTGGACAGGAAAGGTATTCTCACCTTTGTTTTACAGATCAGGGTGCTGAGAAGCATCAAAGCTAAGAAACTAGCTCCAAGTGAAAGCACTAGTAATAAGTACACCAACAGCCCCACCCAAGTCTCCTGTTTCCACCCCAAAGTGCTTTTTATCACCCTTACTTGCTTCCGAATGTCTCAGAGGAGTCATTCCCATCTTTCTCAGCAAACAAAAAGCTCTAAAAGAACGAGGGTATGTGGGGAAAGATATGAGTTGGAACATCCCAGATTCTCACTCCCTTTTACATTCAAGCCATTTGTCTAAGAAGCAACTTGTGCTCTCTTTCCAGTGACCTGATTCCAACTAACAAGAGAATTACAGTTCTGTTTCACAGCATTATGTTTTATAATTTTTCATTTTGAAAGCTTTCTCCATGGTCAGGTATAAGCCTGGTGGTAAATAGATGATGTATTTCTCTGTGTCTTCTTAAAGGTGGTCCCATTCAATGCATTTCCCAGCGGCTCATTACCCAAGAGAGACTGGAAGGCTGGCGGCTTGTATGACCTCATTTTCAGGATGCACTGCTGTCTAACCCATTAGCTATCTAAGCCATCTCGTTGTAAGACTAACTCCGGGCATGGGTTAGAGGCAGGCAGGTTGTATTAGGCAGCTGCATCCTACCAGTACATGTGCAGGTTAGGAAACCAACAGGTCAGTGCTAGGTGGGTCTGAGCAGATGGCATCTTTGGCAGAGCTTATGGCAGGAATCTATAAAATGCTTGGTAATTGGTTCCAGCAGGATTTTCTGGGGTAGGTGTCTAAGGGTTGAAATAGCCAAGGCTCTCATTTCTCTGTGCTTGTTCCAGCAAGAGCCAGCACTGTCAGAATCAAAGCTTGCTCTGTATCAAAAGGTGCTCTGTCTTTTAGTAACTTATTTTTATCACTTGCCATTAGTTTTCAAAGAGTGATTCCTTTTATTCTTACCCTTTACATTCCTCCTTTGCTCTTGAAACTTGTTATGCTTTATACCTGAGGACAAAAGCAGCTGGAAATGAGTCGTTTCCACTCTTCCACATCCCTCCTTTTCAGACATAAAACACAAAAAATGTTAAAGCTCTGTGAGTTGTTGTCACAGGAGTGTGATGGTGATGATTCCTTTGGTTGTAATTATAACAACACAAGGGTGTGATGACACACATGCACACACACACATATACTCCCACAAATATATGTTCCATGTAAGTAATACCTTCTAAAATGATTGCCAGTAGATAACACATAACCTTTTCAAGAAGAAGAAAAGACATTTTAAATGGGGCATTTTCAATACCTCTTCAACATCTCTGAAGCAGATTTTGTCAAAAAGATTGAGAGTCAGCCTAAAAGCATCCTTCTACACATGTACATACTCCAAAAATCTGCCTCATTGTGTAGCTGTTTAATCTCTTACATATTCATAAAAAGCACTATTGTCCTACTTCAGGGAATTTTCTTTGCTTCATTAAATTCCCGTATGTCACAGCTGAAAGGGAACAGATCAACCATCTTGTTTTTCACACAAGGAAACTACAGCCCAGAGGGAAAGTGACTTTGCCAAGGCCACGCTTTGGTGGCAGCTGGGCTTTGGATCTCAATCCAGTTCTTTCTCCATCAGACCAGACTACTTCTTAGGGACTAGAGTCTGAAACAATTCATTCCTTCCTTGAAAACTTACTGGACCTAGATAAGGCTGTGGGGAAGATACAAAAAGAATAAGAAAAGAGCTAGTCCTTGAGGGCTACTCAATTCTTAATTTTTTTATTATGTAAAGACAGACACTAAGTAATAAATACTTTGTGTTATATTAAAAATTTAAAGTTGTATTTTTCTTTCCTATGTTTGTTGTTGTTAGAGAAGACAAACATTTAATATCCCTATAGATAACACCCATAGTGTACCTACTGTTGAAACAAAATGAAGGGCTTTGAAGGCCAGAAAAGATTAATTTGACATCTTAGAAAGTTTGCAAAAATTAAAAAAAAAAAAAAAACACTTTCACATTCTATTTGGAAATTTACCACTAAATTCACTAAATCTCATTCAAGTGTCTTCCATTTTATAATTCCATTATATCTTAAAATATATGGACATTAAATGTTAACAGATTTAACTTGCCATATTGCTTCCTGTTCCAATGTATGGAAAAATAGAATGCGTTAAGCCCATTAAATTTAGGGAAAAAAGGATAGAGGTAGCAAGTTTTTCTTTCTTCTCTCTTTTTGCATTTTTTAAGTCTCTTATAAATAGACATGCTTTCATTGTTAGAGACGATGTCCAAAGCCTTGCAAAATGGAGCCATTCATTCTCCTCAGCCCTGGCAGAGACCGCCAATGGAGTCAGGTTTGAAAGACATATCTTGTGACTTCCCTTTTATCTGTATACGCCACTTTTTGATCATCTGTAGTTTCAGCTTCACTTTTGAGTGGCCTCGGGTTCAGGGAGATAGGCAGAGCATTAAATTCAAAACGGGAACAGAATCTGAATAGGCCTTAGGTGACTGACACATAACCTAGGGATGCAATCTATTTCACTGTGGGAAAAAAAAAAATGGCACTCACTCTATCTCCAGGCTCTCTGAAGGTTTCCACGTGAATAAAATCTGGCTGCTGAGTACTTGTGATAGCTGGTGACCTGCAGGAAAAGCTTACATATAAATGCATTTTTCCCTGTACATGCTTTGCTTTTTTTCTCTTTCTTGCTGTCATGGCCCTTTACCATCCTCACAGCCTTTCCTTTTTTGATTAGAATAATAATAATAGTGACTATTCATTAAATATTTGCTCCGTGCTGGACACTGCTAAAACACAGCATTTCACTAAACTGCACATCAAGTATACAAGAGAAATATTTGTCTTTCAATTTCGAAAAAAAAACTTAAGTAATTTAACCAATGTCCCTTAAGTAGCAGAGTGGTGGATTCAGATTCCAATGTTCATGCGCATAATCACTATGCTGGTCCAATAGTAACAGCTAAAGCTTTTTTAGGTTTTCTACACCAAATTTAAATCCCAAATTGGGATTTAAATCCCAAGTTGGCTTTCTACTGTAACAGATGTTTTAAGGATGCCTCATCCACCTGGTGGGTTCAGAGTAATATTAAATGCACCTAAGTAAAATCCAAATAATTTTAGGAAAAATCCTAGAACACACTTGAATTTATTTTCTTTTTTTTTTAATTTTTTTATTTTAACATTTATTTATTTTTGAGACAGACAGAGACAGCATGAACAGGGGAGGGTCAGAGAGAGAGGGAGACACAGAATCTGAAACAGGCTCCAGGCTCTGAACTGTCAGCACAGAGCCCAACGCAGGGCTCAAACTCACAGACTGCGAGATCATGACCTGAGCCGGAGTCGGACGCTTAACCGACTGAGCCACCCAGGTGCCCCTTGAATTTATTTTCTATTACTGTGTAACAAGTTACAAATTTAGCAGCTTACAACAACACAGGTTTATTTTCTCATCATTTCCAGGGGTCAGTAGTCTGGCACATTTTAGTTGGGTCCTCTGGTCAGGGTCTCATAAGGCTCAAATCAAGGTGTCAGCTAGATATGTCTTCATCTAGAATCCCAACTAGGAAATGGTTTCTTACAAGCTCCCTCAGGTCGTTGGCAGAATTAATTTCCCTGTAGTTGTAGGACTGAGGTTCCCACTGTCTTATTGGCTATCCACCAAGGAACACTCTCACCTCCTACAGGCTACTCTCGTGTCCTTGCTGTATGGTGCCCCTCCATCTCAGCAATGGAGAACATACCTCACAGATATTCTACCTGCCACAGTAATCACCGCTTATTTCTTCATCTAGCCTATTATTTTCTTCCATTATTTGAAGAGCCAGTAAATATTAAAGAAGAAAATTTAACCATAATGGAATGTTCACTCATAGATTTCAAAGAAAAAGGTAGATTTGAACCCATGAGTGGTGAAGAGAGCCTTTCTCTCCTGGTTCTTCAGTCATAGCCTTGTATGTACATTATCCAACATGATTTCATCTTCCTGAACATGCCTCTAGGCCCACTACAAGGATCAGCCTCAGATGAACCTGAATGCTCCTCTTGTGAAAGACAACAAGAAAATGTCTGTGTTGGGAAATCAGTACCCCTATCATTTGTTACTTGTCCATGTTTTACATCAATCCCAGGGCACATCCACTGAGAAAGTCTTTACCTCTCCCATTTGCTGATAGAAGCGTTTTACGGAAGATCACATTTTTTAAGGTATATGATTTTAGAATAAAATAACAAATTGTTATGTCTGTATTTAGCTATGTTTTTATTTCAAGCTGAATTTTAAAGAATGGATTTTTCAACAGTTATCCTATCAATTTACTTCATAAGTTCAAAGAATGGGGCCATTGTCTCCTGATAGAGCTAAGACCCCAATTATGCCAAAATCTATGCTAACACGCTATCTTTACTATTTTCCTCAATCTTTGAATGTTGCATTTATTTTTCTACATAACATCAGATAGATTTGGTATGAAAAGTTCTTTTAATGAGAAAGAACTAGAATATGCCTTAAAGATCTAGAGTCTTGGGGTGCCTGGGAGGCTCAGTTGATTAAGCGACCAACTTCAGTTCAGCTCATGATCTTGTGGCTGATGAATTAGAGCCCCTTGTCGGGTTCTGTGCTGACAGCTCAGAGCCTGGAGCCTGCTTCGGATTCTGTGTCTCCCTCTTTCTCTGCCCCTCCCCAGCTCTCTCTCTCTCTCTCTCTCTCTCAAAACTAAATAAACATTAAAAAAATTTTTTTAAAGATCTAGAGTCTCAAATGTATCTAATCTGTTTGATCTGTTTAGAAAGTTTGAGAACCTGTTAGTAAAATCTAATTTAAAAAAAAGTGTATAAACTGGGCGTCAAGAAACCTGGATTTTATTTCTGGTTATTATCAGTTACCTCAGCTATAAACAAAAAGGGTTAATTTAGGTAGCCTCCAGGGGTTAAATGCAAATTATCTCTTTGGAATGCACCATGCAGTACTGCTGGATAACCAAATGTCAGCCCTCAACACTCAGTCTACTTTAGGCTTCTCCGTCCATGAGAATGATCTTCAGACCCAACAAGGATAGAATAAATGTTGTAAGAGGGATTGGAAGCTTGAGACAGAGAGATTTTCAGAGAGCTTCTGTCTGGTCTAGATGGGTTTAAGTCTCAGGCCTTGATGAGTAACATCCCAGAACATGGAAAGAACTTGCAGACAAGGTCCGTGATCCACTGCCTAGGCTGGAGCTCTGACAATAGGCAAATACTGTTCTAATATTTTTCAAAACTAGAAATTCTATAGGTTTATATATTTCTATTTTATTTATAGATTTATATAATCTTTATGATTTTTACATATATTATAAGTAGATTTATATACTATATTCATATGGGTTATATAGATTAATATCTACAGATATTAATCCTATAAACTGCAGATAAACTCTAGGATTAGTTCCCAAAAAGATGGTTTGGGAAGGCTTAGGAAAGGAAGCTTGGATCACTAAGAGCTGGTATGGATTCAGAATAAGAACAATTATTGAGTGGCTGATCATATTTCTTTTGCAAATTGGGTTACTAGATTGATAAGGAAAGAATATATAGTCAAATCTTGCCTCTGTGTAAGAAGAGTCTTGGAGAAGGGTGGGATGAATCTAGATTAGGAGAAGGGTAGTGAATAGACAAAGAAAAAGAAAGAGCTTGAGAAAGATAGGAACAGGGAGGGGGACACTGGTAGAAGTGGAATAAGTAGAAGACAAGAAGAGAGAAGACTCAGCCCTAGAGAACAGGAGCATAAGAACAGCTCCCTCTGCAGAAGAAGAGACCATGTGACTTTTCCCAGCCCCAGAACCAAGATGGCAACAAGAAGGAAGTCCCACTCTCTCAACTGGTGGGAGACCCACTAGTTTTCCCAAATGGAGGTGTCAGTCCTGGCACCTGGGCTTGGAGCACTCAGGGCTCAGGATGCGAATCACACTCAGGGAGAGGAGAGGCACTTTTAGAGACTTCAGGAACCAACACAGCCTGAGGAGCTACTCAGCTGTGGGCCAGGCTGCAGGCAGCAATCAACGCTGTGGTACCTGGGTCTCCAGTAGAACGCCTTTGGGCTTAACGGAAGAACAGAGCACTTTTTTATCTGAAGACACACATTCCCATTCGTACCCTTCAGGAAGTGTAAAGCCCCTCAGCAAAATGAGGAAGGACAAGGTTTCTGAAGCCCTGCCTAGGACTGAATCCCTGCTCTTCTGTTTGCTAGCTGACCTTCTGCATGTTACTTATCTCCCCCCTCAGCTTCACACTATCCATGGCTATCCACACTGTGCCATCCATGACACAGTGATACTAAAATACCTCCCTAATAAGGATGTCCAGAGAATTAAATGACAGTTATCTAAAGTGCTTAATATTAGATATTATTAATATAGTAACACATTAGCTCAAGCTGATGGTGTCTGAGGAATCTTTAATAAAGTCTCTCATGACATATTTGTGGACAAGACAGAGAAATGAGGAATAGGCATAAATACAATTTTGTGACTTGTAACAGGTTAAGTGACCAAGCAAAAGAGTGCAAATTAATTTAAGCATATTCAGTCTGGAGAATTACTGTGAATTACAAAAGACCTCCTGAGAGTCTTTAAAGTCTTCCCAAATTGCAGGTCATTTCTTTGATGCTCAGAGACAAATAAATGACAAGCAATTCCATAGACCTTCCTTTTAATATTCTGCAAAACGTTACTTAGAGTAACTTACTAAATTAGTTATTGAAGTTTCCTAAAATTTGATATTCACAAGCTAACTAAAATGAGCCCATTACTAAACTTACTGAAGGAGCTCATTCATCATTCTCCAGCAGGCCTAGAGCTGGCTAATACGGGGATATACTGAAGCATGTGTATCACCTGAGCACATGTGCAAATTTCTGAAATGTTGCATCTTTATTACTGCGTCATCAGGCATATCCTGACTTGGTCGTAGTTTTCAAGTGCTGATATATATTGAGTCAATTGATATATCACATTACATGTTAACAAATACCCATCCATCATCAGTCACTTCATGAATGTTCTCTTTATGTCCTGGGTCTCCGAGATTTCTCCAGAGGACACAGACCCCCTGCTCCAGGAGATCCCTCTAGTACAACTGCTCACTTTCCAACACCTCGTGTACCTTGGACTCAGAAAACAGGGTGGGCATTTTCTTTGCTCCAGTATCTCTCCAAGACCGTGATTTATCCATCTTGAATAAAATTCCAAGCAGATTCCATTAGGGCACCTGCCTTCTGGCTCTATCACCCTGAACCCTCTGCATCTTCCCACCCTTCACCTATTATCTCCCTTCACTTCTTCTTGATTCCTTGTGGACTCTGGCATCTGATTCACAGTCTTCCTCTTTGCACAAGACCTGTCATCACCTTGGAAGATTGCAATGTTCGTGTGGATAACCCAGTCACAACCCTAGTCTTTCACTTCCTTCATCTCCTCAATTCCATCTCTGAAATTTAAATTCTTCCTGACTACAACCACCTCTCCATCCAAATTTCTCTGTCTTGCTCCTGTATTCCCAGCACCTCATAAAGGCCTCCAATTCTTCCCAGTATAGCAACATCTCCTTACCTCTGCCATCTTCTGTGTCTAACTGAGGCTCCATGTCCCCTGCTTCAGCTACCCTCTCATTGTATTAGTTTCCTGTGGCTGCTATAACAAATACTACAAACTTGGAGTCTTAGAAGAAGAGAAATTTATTATCTCACAGTTTCAGAGGCAGAAATCTGAAATCAAGGTACCACACTCCCTCCAGAGGCTCTGGAAGAGCATCTGCTCAGTGCTTCTCTCCTTGTTTCTGGTGCTCCAGGCCTTCCTTGACTTGTAGCTATATAACTCCAATCTCTGCCTTCATCTTCATACTGCCTTCTCTCCTGCGTTCATATCAAAGTTTCCTTGCCCCTCTCTTATAAAGATACATGTGATGACACCAGGGCCCACCTGGATAATCTAAGATAAACATCTCATTTCAAGACACTTACCCACATTTTTGCCATATAACATAATATGTACAGATTTGGGGGATTAGGAAGTGAATACATTTTGTAGGACGCTTTTTTTTCAGCCTACTATGTTCATCAATATTCTCAACGTCTTTGCCTCCCTGGTCCTTCTCTGCTATCCAGAAAAGCATCTACCTTCTTGTCATCCCAATCTGGGCCATTGATTTTTGCTGAACAATATCACACACTCTCATGGCTAGATGCCGCTATAAATTTACAGTCTCCAATCCAGGAAACCAGATCTGTCATTTCCCTTTTGGATTAGGCCATACTATACAGTAAAGTCCAGAGTTATAAATGGGCAAGAATGAAAGCTTGGATTGAGTTTGAAGTTATTTTTACTTTGATTTATTCCCACAAGCAGTACAAAAGATACAGATAATGTCCATTACATATGGGCAAACATGGTTCCTACTTACTTCCTTTTACCTCATAAAGGCATACCAGCATTATGGTCTCAGCAGCTTATGTAGAAGGAAAAGACCACAGGGCTAGAGGACCAAAGAACTATGGACTTGCTGCCTTTCATATGTCCAATGAGGTCAGCACCTAAAACAATTTATATTACCATATAAAGCTGTCTGAGGAAACTCCACAGGAAGCCATGTCACCCAGACCCAATGTCTGTGCTCTGAGTCTTATCTCTGCTGTAGTAACACAGGAGTCTGGGAGTTTTCCATTTCTGCTCCCCTAGAGGCTTTCTCATTATGCTCAGAATAAAATCCAAACCCCTTGGCAGGAGTATGTTTTATTCCTTTCAAGCCTCTTCTTTCATCTCTCAGTACTCCCCACCATTAACATTTAAATACTTTGAGTCCTGTACAGATATTTATTTTTCTCTTTCACTTCTGAGTCTTGGCACTTGCTAATCTCCTTGCCTGGAATGCCATTCTCCCCCCCCCCCCACCCCCTGCTTACTCCCATCATTCATCAGAAGCCAGGCCCAGCTCCAGGCTTCCCAGAAGCCCCACCTAACCCCCTGTTCCTCTCTAGTCTCACGGTCACCATCACCACTACCACCCCAGGCTGGTTTAGGTACCCCTCTTTGTCTAACTAAAGCCCTACTCTTTTCCCTGCCATAGCCTTTTTCACACCATTATCTCATTAACCATATTTATAGTAATCTGTCCTATTATGCTCTACAGGCCTTGCAGGCAGATGTATGAATTCCCAGCACCTAGCACAGTGCTTGACACATAATGAGTGCTCAATAAATATTGGATGAATAAATTGGTATAATTTCATCAGTATGAATCATCTGTAGGGTTTAGAAGCCAAAGTTGTTCACTATTCACACAAAATGAAATACCAAGAGTGAGGAAGGAATTAGTTCAACTGTACTCCGTAGTGGTCAGACTGACCATATTTCATGTTTGGGCACCACCCTTCAAAAAGGACATGAATACCAGAATGTGTCTGGCAAAGCCCAAACAGAAAAGTGAAGGGTTGGAAAGCATGAAAGCAGAGGAACAGCTGGAGAAACTAATGGTGTTTACTGTGGAGAAGGGAAGATTCAGGAGCTGCCTACATGAAGGCAGTCTTCACTACTTGAGATGATGCTATGTGGCTACAATGGAACTGAACTGTTTCAGAACTTCCTTCCAGTCATGAATGGAATGGCTGCTTTCCTCAGATAGGAATGGACTGCCTTGCTGGAGAGGGATTCATGGGCCCAAACATGCAGGAATTGGGGTTGTAGAAGAGTTGAGAGCATCACGGGAATGGTCACACTAAATGTTTTCTGCAGACCCTCCAACCCTGGCATTCCAAGTCTCAAATTAATTAGCATGTCAGGCACTTTGCTACTTAGCAGTTCTGGAACATCCTCAGCTCTATCGTGCTGCCTGAGAGTACATGGTGTTGACAAATGCACTCCCAGCCAGGCCAATCTCTGTTCATTGAGTGGAGACAATTCCAGCCAAATCTTTCAGCATGGTTGGATTTTTTCTCCCTTCCAACTGTCTGTCAGTGATTACAAAATTGTATATTTTGCTTTGTAAGACTGTAACAAACTGCCTTAAGAGGGATGCAAATGAACAAACAAAAAGCAACTAGTTTTCCTCAGAAGCCCTAGGATAAGATTCTGACCACTTCCACAGCTGATAGCATGCTTTCTTGTTCGTATATAACATCATCATTATTCTTCAGCTGACATGTTTGATTTATGATGCTTAATATCTTTGAAGTAATGCACTTGGTAATTTTAGTCACTCTATTGATTTTCATAAAACTACTTTATTCACTATGAAGCCACCACTAAAGCCAGTGAATCATGCACTCTCTATCTCCAGCTGTTTGGGTGGTAATATGAATATTCAAACAGGGCTTTTTGCCAGCTTTGGACACCATTTATTCTGGGACTATATCTTTAATTTCCCTAATGAGTCTATCCATTAATAACTGGGTGTTGCTAACCAATCCATACAAACTTGTTTTTAACTATCTCTAGTATTTTATGTACGTCAAAGATTCCAAATAAAAATGATCATATGGAGCAAGGAAAGAATTGGCTTACTTTCCAAAGCACACATATAATTATTAACTATGTTACGAAGGGAAGGTCAAAATGGCTAAGAGAAGAAAATGATAAAACAGACACTGACATCTAGCCTCTCTCTGATAGAGGCGATAATCCTTGCTTCAGGTAAGTTTTCTTGATGGGTTTCCAAGGTACTAAGTTGTTGGTTTTTGGTTTCCTTTTATCCATGTGTGTGTTTTCCCTGTGAGGCACATAAACTGCTTTTAAAAGTGGTCATTTTACTCATACTTAATGGGCCTGGTGCATTTGCTGCTCTCTGTCCTGTAATGTGCTTTGCTTACCACCATCAATATTCAAACACAGTCTTAAGGACTGGGCAGAACAGGTCATTGATCAGTACTGCTAAGTGAAGATTACTGGATCCCTATGGTTATGTTACAGAAATCCTGTCCAGGTTAAGCATTTTCCAGTCTCTGCAGCTTCACTCAAAGCTTGCTGATTTGTTTTGCTCTGCAGTGCCGTGAATAGAGCCATGCATTAGGAGTCAGAGGTTGAGGTTTGCTTCCAGCTCTGCCACTGACCAGCAGAGCAATAATGATAAAGCCAACACTCTGTAAAACAGAGATAATAATTCTTGTATCTACCTCACCAAATCATTATGAGAATTAAGTAATACAGATAAACAAAAGCACTTGATAAGTAATATCACTGATCAAACAAATGGTATCATCCAAGATGACTATGAGGAACTAGTTCATATTATTCATAGTAGCTAATAAAAAATGTTGTGCATACACAAGGGAGAAAAAGTTTTCACATGTAAACACATATAGGTCTATGTTAAGTTTAAAGAAATTTTATGCAATTTAAAGCACAAATTGGGTCATAAAATAGAGCAGCCTAATATGAGACCTTCATAAGCACAGAATTCGAGAAGATTCTCCCAGATTGTGCTAATGACAAATATGGCAATATGTGTATATAACTACACACAGGCAAAAACATAGAAGGGGCAGGATCAAAATGGGAGTATTCTCCAGATGAATTTAACAGTCTCATTACACTGTGACATTGGATTGTTTACTTGTCCATTTCTCACACTTGTTTGTGAACTCCATGAAGGCAATGATCCTGTTTTACTTATCCTTGGTCCCTGGAAAGTGTAGTTTCCTAGGCTACCTGTAAACAGAATCACCTGACTCTGTGTTTAATGAAATGAAGAGGTGTGCATAACCCCAAACTACAGTCTTAGGGGAAGGGCAGCCAAATGTAGTGAAGGTCAGACTGGGATACTAGAATATGCTGATGGACATCTGGGTCCACTGAGATGGCAGAATTCCCAGCCCTCTCCCAAACCTCAAACTCTCTAGTGGTAGGCTCTAAGAATCCCTATTTTTTATTGAAGTGTAGCTGACAAAATATTATACTAGTTTTAGTAATCTTCGACAAAGGAGGCAAGAATATGCAACTGGGAAAAGACAGACTCTTCAATAAATGGTGTTGGGAAAACTGGACAGCTACATGCAAAAGAATGAAAGTAGATCATTTTCTTACTCCATACACAAAATTGAACTCAAAATGGATTAAAAACTTAAATGTGAGACTGGAAACCATAAAACTACAAGAAGTAAACATAGTAAGCGCTCTGATCAGTCTTAGCAACATATTTATGGATCTCTCTCCTCAGGCAAGGGCAACAAAAGCAAAAATGAACAAAGGGGACTACATCAAACCAAAAAGCTTTCTTTTTTTAAAGACCACTCTCACCAACCCTGAAGTTTGAGAAGCACGTTGGAGAGTATGTTTTAGAGGCTATTTTAGTCAACTTCCAAACAACTGAACAGCCACCTTAGTAGAGTGAGCACAGAAGAAAGGGAAAGACTTAGGCTGAGAATAGCTTCCACTTCCTACCAGTAGCACAGCCTGGGGTGAGTCACATAGGTCTCATTTGTAAAATGGGAATGACAAGGACCTTGTCACAAAGTTGTTGGAAAGGGCAAAGAGAAAACTATGTACGAAAGTGCTACATAAATGACAAGAGTTAGAGCAAATGCAGGTGCAGTTGTTTTTGATTGTTGGTGGTGTGGCTCTCGGAGCCTTCACTGGCAGGCAGAGAAAGGCCAGCCATGAAACACTGCAAATCTGTGAGATCAGATCTGCTTACAGCTGTGTGACAGCACTTGCAAGTTCCTCTCACCCATACATCCTCCTCTTGAGTCTCAGTATTAAGAATTGGACCCTTCTTATTAATATTTGATTAAAAAGATAAGATTAAGGTTTATCATAACATCAACAATATGTATTTACTAAGAATTACCTGCCAGACACTTTATGTACATTATTGGCTTTACTCCTCAAAAACAAAAACTTAAGACATGGTATTATCATCATCTTTATCCCCTTTTTAGAGAAGACAAAAGCAGGGGCACCTGGGCGGCTCAGTTGGTTGAGTGTCCAATGTCAGCTCAGGTCATAATCTCACGGTTCGTGGGTTCGAGCCCTACATCAGGCTTGCTGCTGTCAGCCTGTCAACATGGAGCCCGCTTCGATCTGTCTCCCTCTCTCTGTCCCTCCCCCACTTGTGCTCTCCCCAAAATAAATAAATATTAAAAATAAAAAAAAATTAAAAAAGGAAGAAAAAAGCAAGGCACAGAGAAATGAAGAACTGGTCAAAAGCACGCTTTCAGTAGGCGGTGATGCCAGGGCTTGACCCCAGAGACTGAGCTCATCAGTACATGATATCACTCATCAGCCTGAGAAAAGTATCCTGTGCACCTTCCTTCCCTATTTCCTCTAAAACACATAGACAACCAAGGCACAGAAAAAATGCATGGACTAGTCCCTTATCAGCCTGGCCAACTTTCTTCCCACAGCACTGAGCTGACAGCTACAACTGTGCAACTCTTCTCTCTCTCTCTCTCTCTCTCTCTCTCTCTCTTTTCTTAATTTAGACTGTGGTTGCATACAAGAGTCATAAAAATCTGGTCTTGATTGTATTAGTCCTACTTTAGGGACTCATCGATATGCATTCACAAAAGAAAATTACTAGAGATTCCATTATGAGTTGTGGAGGTAGGATGTGACACCTTGAGTGCAGGAAATCACTGGAGTGTGAGCCTCTGGATGACATGAGCTAGGAGCTGAAAACTGGGCATTTCTCAAGGAGAAAGCTGTAAGTTCTTCTACTGCTAGATATAAAGATACAGAGCTTTAAGATCCCATAAGACTATTTCAGTATCTAATTAGGTTTCTCAAGAGTGACTAAAGGTACTGACACATTTTCTCTTCTTCTAAATGGCAAAGTCTTATTCATCATTATTGATAAATACCCAAAGGCATTATTCATAGGCCCATCCAGCAGTCAGTGATGGCAACCCAGGTGTCAGGAGGCTGGGAGTGCAATTTTTCCTGAACCAGAAGAATGGAGACAAGCCTGGAAAGTAGAGCAGAGCAGAAGATAGGCCCAGGATTAGACCACTCCAATAACAAAGTAAGAAGCCCATAGCACAGTTTTTAAATGGCTGAGTCAAGGTAGTATTTTTACTTTCTTTTCTTAAAGCAATAAGGAGTCTGAGACACAGAAATGCAAATTTTATATTCAGTGAAACTAAAAGGTGTATACCACCCCAAACTATAGTACTAAAGGAAGAGCAGTCAGATGTGGTGAAGGTCAAGACGGGCACTGAAAGATGCTAAGATTGAATGCCCATGGCTGCAGAGCTCAAACCAAAGGAGAATGCACAATTCCATAAGGTGAGTAGCACCATCTGAGAGGCAAAATCAACCACCTCTTACATGGAATAACAAGGAAGGGTGTGTATGGGAGGGTGACAGGAGCTTACACAGAGCTGAGTTGGCACAAAGGAAAATTCGGGAGAGTAGGAATGAGGAAAGAATCATATAGATAGGCTACAAATATAGGAAGTAATGGGTCAGGGAGACAAGATGAAGAAGAGATACCGCGTGAAGAGGAGCCTTGCAGCTGCCAATATCAATGAAGAAGAGAAATCAAGACCAAAGCAATTCATACGTATAATTCTATAACATGAGAATTCCTGAAACATGGAATTATGAAAGTGTTGCCATGAGACAGATGGAATTGTGAGCAAGTATATCAGCATGGATTCATAAATTTATCAGGAAGGAATTGTTGTTGTAAAGTGGGAGCTCAAGCAGAGATACAAGAACTGAGATAAAGCATGGTGAGACAATAAAAGGAGTGACAGCATTCGAAAAAGATGAGCAAAATAAAATCATTACAAAAATGAGGCCACGCTGAGAGCAGCCCAAAAGATAACAGACATTGCTAAATCTACCAGAAAGGTAATCGAGAACAGGGTTGAGAAATAGAAGCAAATACATGGAAATGAAGAATAAAAAGTAATTGCAAACAAAATAATAAATATAGAAGACAGAAAAAGGAGATCTAACATAGTTCTCTCCTGCCCAGCCAAAAGTGTATTTGTTTTCAACTGAAATAACAAAACAGGAAAAATTCTTAAAGATACAATTCAAGAACACTTTTTCAAAATGAAAGCCAAATTTGAAACTGCATGTAAAAGTGCGTGACATTTTCCACCAAAAAAACACAAAAAGTGACACAAAACTGTCAATCCTGTGACATATCTTGGTAATGTTTCTGGACTTCAAAGATAATTAAAGAATTATTTGGACATCAAGGCAAAACCTTTAATTCATCTATTAAAGGAAAGAAATAGTTTGGTCTGAGATCCTAGAAAATGGTATAATTTTCCAAATGCCCCCAAAATACTAAAGAAATAACATATGACCCAAGAATTTATACTCAACAAACTATTTTCCAGGGAAAAAAATCTCAGGAAATATAGCTGCTATGAGTACCTGCTGAAGAAATTATTAGAGGACACATTTTAGCCCAACAAAAGATGACAAAACTACGAAGACAGACAGTAAACTCTAAATGTAACTATAGGAATAAAACTAAAACACATCTAGGGATTATGGTTGAAGAACAGAATCTAAACACTATTAATATGGACAATATTACCATGATATAGCTAAGGCAACTTGGGAGGAAAAGAGAAATGAATAATGAGAGATAATGTAGTACAGACAATTCCTCATCTTTTATAGATGTGAATAAAAATATCCATCAAAGATAGTAAATCAATAAGAACAGGTGTAAATGTATTATAAGTAAATGCAAACTAAACCTATATCATCAACAAAAAGGGTGGTGGCAAAAGAGGAAAGAATGGAGAAGATTTTAGAAATACAATAATTTTTTGGAAATATAGTAAATTTATCATTTCTCATAATGATAAAAACTAAAGATTAAATATAAATTCCTTGGTAAACTAGGGATAAAGAGAATTTCTGGAATACCATTAAGAGTATATACCCCCAGGGGCCCCTGTGTGGCTCAGTCGGTTGAGCGTCTGTCCAGCTCAGGTCATGATCTCGCAGTTTGTGGGTTTGAGCCCCACATCAGGCTCTGTGCTGACAGCTCAGAGCCTGGAGCCTGCTTCGGATTCTGTGTCTCCCTCTCTGTGCCTCTCCCCTGCTCACACTCTGTCTCTCTCTCTTTCTCTCTCAAAAATAAATAAACATCAAAAAAATTAAATAGTACATACCCCCCCAAAAAAATAGCACATAAATTTTATCCTGGAATGTTGAAAACATTCTCTTTAGGATCAATGATAAGATGACAATACACCTATCACCACTTCTATTCAACATTTAGGACTAGAAAGGAAGAAACAAATCTGTCATTATTTGCAAATGATAATTCTCTGTAGAGAAAACATACAATAATGTAGCAATCTTACTAGGTACTAAACCCATATTAAGAAGCCAGTTGCTTTTCTATTCACCAGCCACATTTAGTTAGAAATGTTTTTTAAAGATACCATTTTCAACAGCAACAAAATATAAAGCATCTAAGGAAAGTTCATCATGAAAAAAGGTGTAAGATTTTATTTTAAACCTTTAAGAAAATATATATATTTAATTTGTACAAGAAGACCCAAAATTTTAAAGGTGCCAGCTCTTCCCAGGTGACTTATAGATTAACTGCAATTACATTGAAAATCCTAACAGGATTTTATGGACTCTCAAATTTATATGGAAGAGCAAAACACTAAAAGAATATGGTGGAGGATATGGTCCAATGAGATATGAAGACTTGTCATGAAACAATAGTAATGAGGAGAGTGCTGGTTGGGACAGGCATGGACAAGGTGGCCAATAAGAGAGAACAGAGAGCTCATAGCAGAACCACACATATATGAAAACTTGATTCATGATAGCAAGAGAATTACAGACCAGTGGGAAAAGGAGACTATTCAATAAATTGCACAATAAAAAGTAATGGGCCAATTAGTTACCCATATTGTAAATATAAAATGGAATTCCTACCTCTCACTATAAAAAATTGAATTCCAAGCATATTAAAGACTTCAATACAAAAGGCAGAACTGTAAAACTTTTAGAAAGCGTAAGAACTTTCTATTTTTATATTACATTAAAGCAGGGAAAGATTTTGTAAATAAGTATAAAAGACATAAATCATAAAATTCAGTGTTGATGTATTAAACAAATTTAAAATTAGGAACTTCTGTTGATGGAAAGATGTCTTAAGGAGAGTAGAAAAACAAACGAGAAAATTAGGAACAATTTTTGCAACACATATAATTCACAAAGGACTAATATCAGAGGATTTAAAAAAAATCAGTGCAAAAAAAAAAAAAAAAAAGACAACCCAATAGAAACTGGCAAAAGATACTACCTGACATTTCATCAGTGAAGAACCAGGAATGGCCCAGGAACACATGTAAAAAAATTTCAACCTTATTAATAATTAGGGAAATGCAAATTAAAACCACAATGAAACATTATTTCCCCTTCATCTGTTGGAATAAGTTAGAGGTCTAACAATACAAAGTTTTGGCAAGTTATAGAAGTCGGCCCCATACATTGACATTACCCAGTGGATTCAAATATATCTGCACTCATGATCCTGCACCTCCACTCATAGGTAAAGATGCTAAAGATACTATTTTCCCCTGTCGGAGTGGCAAAGGGCAGTAAGTTCAAAGATCCACTACGTTCATGAAGGCATGGAGTAACAAGCTTGCATACTTTCTGGTGGGGCTGTAAACGGCCACAACCCAAATGGACAGCAATTTGTTACTATATTTCTAAATGAAAATATTCTACTCTCTTAGATCCTGCAATGCCACATCTAATAAATAATCACGAATGTGTGAAATTATGTGCAAGAAAGAAAATTATTTCAGCACTGTTTGAAATATCAAAATATTAGAAACAATTTCAATGTCTTTTAGTCTACATGAACTACTATGCAGCCCTTAAAAAGAATAATTGAGCCCAATATGTACTGATATGGAAGAATCTCCAAGACACGTTTTTGTTTTTCTCTTTTTTTTAGAGAGAAAGAGCATGAGTAGGGGACAGGGACAGAGGGAGAGAAAATCTTTGGGTTTTTTTTTTTTGAGAGAGAGAGAGAGAGAGAGAGAAGGTGGGGAGAGACAGAGAGAAAGGGAGAATCTCAAGCAGGCTGCATGCCATCAGTGCAGAGTCTGATGTGGGGCTCAAACTCACAAAACTACGAGATCATGCTCTGAACTGAAACCAAGAGTCCAATGCTCAACCAACTGAGCCCCTATACAGGCGTCCCTACATTCTTAAGTTTTAAAAAAAAAGTATATTATGTTCCACTTGTGTTTTTAAAAACATGACTATATATGTATTTGTGTATCAAATATTTATATATATATATATATATATATATATATATATATATATATGTTTATACACACACACACACACACACACACATACACACAGAATATCCCTGGAAATACATACAGAAAAACTGATATGAATAACTGACTTCAGGGATTATTACAAGTAAGTCAGAGGCAAAGTTTAGAGGGTTTTACTTTTCATCGTCTACTCTTTTGTATCTTTTGAATTTTGTGCCATGTATATGTATGACGTATTCAAAAGCAAAGTAATTTTTAAAAGTTTGAAGCCATCATTGCTTATGGTGGACTAGGGAATCTGGAATCAGGGGATCAGTAGAGTAGGAATATACACTGCTTCTCAAGGTCAGAGCCAAGTGGTAAGGCAATGATGAGAAGACCTAAATAGCAAATGTCAGTGTGAGCAGCAAGTCTACAACTGGGGGAAGCTGCAAGGATAAGGAATTCATACTCCATGGGAGTGGAAGGCAGAAGCCATATGGTCTGGCTCTAGGCACCAGCATCATTCAAGTTCTTTATACTGTTAAAAAAAAAATCAACTGAGTAAATTTTAAATATATTACCAGCTTTATTCGATGATTCATTAATCAGGCAGCCTCCCATCTAGCAAATAGAAAGGAGCTCTGAAGAGCTGTACAAAATAAAAGACTTTAATAGGCAGAAGAGGGTGGGACAAGGAAGTTATACTAGCTGAATGCTAATTGTTTGTATCAAGGTCACCTTTCTTGAGGGGATGGCAGAGGTCTACCAGGCAGATTACCTCATGAATACTGACCAGGTAATTCAAGATTGACTGGCTTAAGATTCCCTTCCTGGGGGAGGCTGAAACTTTAATTAAGTTAGGTATTAAGTCTCAGTATTTTTGACACAGAGATTAGCACAAGCAACTCCATTTTGGGACTGTTGTCTCTTTTCTAACAGTATTGAGCCAATACTTTGTCTTAATCAGGAAGCTTTCATATGATTCCAGGATCAGGCATGGGCAAGTCTCCACCTTGGAGATAGATAGCAGGGAAAGGCAGTGGAGAAAACTCAGACTGGCCAGCTGGAATGGAAAAGTAAAGAAGCAGGAAATTGGCCATTGCTAGCAGGCTGCAGAGACATAATTAATTCAGGCAGGGCTTGTTATGTAATCTGAGGGACCTGGTGCAAAATGAAGATGTAGGGTCCCTTGTTCAGTGTGCCATTAAAGGTACTAAAACAAAGCTTTTTCCTTCTGCAGTCTCTCTCTTGACCTATTATGGATTTGCTATGTAATATCATTCTAAGTGAAGAAAAATTAAAATTTTAAATTATTAGCATACATTTTACTATTCATCTTTAGATTGTGTGGTGGCAGTTTAAATGCAAATATAAAAGCATTTAACTCATACGCAGAATTAGTGAAATTACACAATTCATCTTTTGTGGTTCATACATACATAAGTATTTTGTTCTTACAGTAAAATGCTGCACAAAATTAACTCAACTGTTTTATTTCACTTCTTAATACTCACACATTCTACCAACAATCTCTACTTTCAACTTATTGATGATTAAGGAAAGGAACTGTGGGTTGCCCTATCTTTCCCCTTCCTCTGTCATTAATTTCTCTGTAAGTGAAAAGGGAAGTGACATGAGGGAAAAAGGATATGGCTGGGTCCCTTGGTCATTCATGTATTTTAGAATACCACTGCCTTCTTTCTACACTTGAAGCAAGTTCTAGTTCAAATGGAAAATGTGACCTCTTGGGGCTGTCAGCATTCCCACTTAGTCATATACATAATACACTTACCTATTCCTTTGCATGTCCTGAACTCCCATGTGCAGTGGGTCCACTGGAATTCTGTGCTCATGGAGCATCACAAATGCTGCATGCAGATAAGCATCAAGGAATGGTAGACATGCGTATTACACTGTACACATCTCTGCCTACCTGCGTGCTCCGTTGTTCCATCTGAGTTTGGAGATAAAATTATTAAGAATTTCATGATGAAGACAGAAGAGCTTTAAAGCAGGTACAGGGCCCTTCGGAGTCTGGGCCCTATGTGACCACACAGGTCCCGTAGCCATAAAGTTAACCCTGTATCCAGGAGTTTGCTATTAAAGGAGAAACTCTGGGGTGCCTGGGTGGCTCAGTCAGTTAAACGTCTGACTTCAGCTCAGGTCATGATCTCACAGCTTGTGCGTTTGAGCCCCGGGTCAGGCTCTGTGCTGACAGCTCAGAGCCTGGAGCCTGCTTCCGATTCTGTGTCTCCCTCTCTCTCTGCCCCTCCCCCATTCACGTTTTCTCTCTCTCTCTCTCTCTCTCTCTCTCTGTCTCTCTTTCTCTCTCTGTCTCTTTCTTTCTTTGTCGCATAAATAAAGATTGGGGTGCCTGGGTGGCTCAGTCGGTTGAACAACAGACTTCAGCTCAGGTCATGATCTTGCAGTTTGTGAGTTCGAACCCCATGTCAGTTTCTGTGCTGCCAGCTCAGAGCCTGGAACATACTTAGGATTCTGTGGCTCCATCTCTCTGCTCCTCCCTTACTCACACTCTGTCTCTCTCTCAAAAATAAATAAAATAAATACATAAATAAACAAACAAACAAACATTAAAACATTTTTTAACTTAAAGGAGAAACTCTGGATAAGCATAGCTGACTATCTTTTGCCAATATTTTGCTTGTCTATTTAATATTATAATTAATGCTTAGGAGGTACATTATTAGAGCCATCATATTGAAAATATGTCTGACTGACAAGTATTATGTTGTAAATTTTGATTTCTCAAGGTTCTATTTATCAGTTCATCATCAACCTGTCTCTATGTGAGAGAACAGAGTGATCTTCTGAGGGCTCTTGGTGACATTGCTACTGAATTCATATGATTATTAATGCAGGATATGAAATTTTCCCCTAAAGGTTTAAGAATGAATTCTTAAGTCTGGAATTATTCTTCAGGGAATAAATTCAAATTGATAAATTCTTGGATTAGTATGCAGTGGAGAAACAAATGGGATTTGGAAGTATGCTTGCTCCCATTGTCAATGTGCTTGTCGAGAATGTCTTGAGTTTTTCTGCATCATTTGTTTTGCTGTGTAAAGAGACCACACTATTGGAAGAAAATGTTTCAATCATTGTGATGCTTGTTCTAGTGAGAACTTTTAAAATATATTTGACTTCCTCTTGCCCCAGAAACAGAGTTGGCTCTATTATAGTGACCAGATGCCCAAGATGGGGAGGAAAGTCTCTCCCTTTTTGATAAGTTGTATTGGGTGCAAACATGTCTGAAGAAAATGTCCTTGCAAATGACCTGAGGCAAATCACTTAATTTCTCAAATGTCAAGGAGATAATAACAATAGTATTTAGCTTAAATAAGGTAAGATATGAATAAGGTAAGTTAAGAAAGTTCTAGCACAGTGACTGTGCACAGAAAGTACTTAATAACTATTACTATTTTATAAGCTGTTATTCCGATTGTTTTTTTTTTTTTTAATTTTTTTTTTTTCAACGTTTATTTATTTTTGGGACAGAGAGAGACAGAGCATGAACGGGGGAGGGGCAGAGAGAGAGGGAGACACAGAATCGGAAACAGGCTCCAGGCTCCGAGCCATCAGCCCAGAGCCCGACGCGGGGCTCGAACTCACGGACCGTGAGATCGTGACCTGGCCGAAGTCGGACGCTTAACCGACTGCGCCACCCAGGCGCCCCTCCGATTGTTTAACTGTTTGTTAAACTGTTAAAAATCATGTTGGAGGTAGAGATGATGACAACCCACATGCTCCTTTTCAGCCATCCATTGCTTTTAGCCAATAAAATCCTGAGGGATATTTATAGCAAAATCCCTTAGGCAAGTCCTCCAGAACTTCACTGTCCTGTCTGTGTTCTGCACTCTATTTAGATAACTCTCCTGGACTTTATCAAAAGGCCTAGATGACTGGCAGGCTGAGTAGCTTATTTTCCAGCCACTTTCCCCAGACCCACAACTGGGCACTACCATAGAAGTTCATTCCTCTAGTGGGACCAGTCACAGTGGTTCCTGGGGACTCCTCTTGTCTTAACCCATATCAGAATTTCTTCCCCTTGGAGGAAGGAAAGCCTAAGTCCCTTAAAATATTAGATTATGTGTCACCATATCAAAAAAAAAAGCTGGAAATAGTATGTCAGCAATATAAAGCATAGAAATCCTTTTCTAGAACATGATACAAGTGCCTTCAGCCCTATATATGGCAACATTTACAATAAAGGTACCAGGACATCTTCTCTGTCTCTAGTTGTGAAGCTAGTCCCAGAAGCTATGGAGAAAGAAGGTCACAGTGTTGAGGACATGGCAATTTTTCAATCAAAAATATGTCATCTGAATTGCATAATCAGCTTAATGATTATTCTTAAAGCATCAGCCCTGTCCTCCATTTCTTAAATAAATGCAAAAGAACTGCAAGCAAATGGGCTGAGGGACCCAGGAAGACTGCCCAAAGGGGACAAGTCAGGAGCCCACGGGAATAAAACTAATTGGAAATCGGATGCACTGTTAAATGACCCATAGATCAAAGAAATCACAAGATCAATAAGAAAATAATTTGAACTGGATGAAAATTAAAACACAACATACAAAAATGTGTGGAATGCAGCTAAAACAGTGCTTAGAGGGCAATTTATAGCTTAATTTGCTTATATTTGCAACACAACATGCCTAAAGATCAGTGATCTCAGCCTCCTCCTTAAACACTAGAAAACGAAAAGCTAAATATTAAACCAAAAGTAAATAGGAGAGAGATAATAAAGATAAAGCAGGCATGAAGACACCAGTGAAACCAAAAATAGACAATTAATAGGGAAAATCAACAAAATAGAAATGTGGTTCTTTTAAAAGGTTAACAAAATGAATAAATCCCTCACAAGAAAAAAGAAAGAAAATACAAATTACCAATACCAACACCCAAAATGAAAGCAGGAGCCTAACTATAGGAAATAGTTTAGAATGTTTTAAAAGAATCATAAGGAACTATTATAAACGATTTTATAACAATACATTTGACAATTTATAAATGGGAAAATTCCCTGAAAGACCCAAATTACCAAAATTAACACAATAAGGAATTTTCAAAAACATGACTATCCCTATAACTGTTGAAGAAATTGAATTTAAAATTAAAAACCTACCCACCAAGAAAACTTAGACCCAGATACCTTCACAAGTAAAGAACAGCCAAAATCACTTTGAAAAAGAACATTGCAGAACTTGTACTACCTGATTTAAGAATTAACATAAAGCTAGCATAATCCAGATAGTGTGGTATTGATCTCAAAAATGGCTAAATTAATAAAATGAAATAAAGAATTCAGAAATAGATCCAAGCTTATATAGTCAATCAATTTTTCACATATACTAAACAGTTTAATATAATAATTAGTGACCTTATGAGATAGCTACTTACTTTCAATACCCCATTTGATACCTGAGGAAACTGAGGCACAGAGAGATATATAATTAGCCCAAGGTCACAGTTGGCCAGTGGCACAGCCACGCTTGAAAACCAGGGCACTCTACCCCAAAAATGTGTATTCTTAACCTGCTACACTGTTCTGTTTCTATGACAAGTGTTTCACTATTGAGTCTACATTATAAAACCCTGGGAAAATTTATAATTAAATGTGTAAAGTGATGATATAAATCAAACATATACTATTAATATTTTGAGCTATGTTTAGGGAAGAAATTAGTGAATATTTGGTACTTTATTTATAATGTTTAATGATATATTAGAGTAATTAACAGATAAGCCTAGGGACAACTTAAAATTGATGTTTTTATTTGAAAAATAAATGAGAATTTCCCTAAGATTTTAAGTAGTGTTGGAATATTCAATAAAACTTAAGATCAGGGTAGATCTACCATGGGGCATGGATAATAGGAGTGGTCCTCCCAGCGCAGAGGACTGTTTTATCACAGATATTGTTAGCATGTCAGTACACAGCAATAATAAAAAGCAAACTAATAAACATTTAATTGGTTTTATTATTGTTTTTAAATTCTCTACAGATAATGCACCTTTTTATTGTCTGTGCTCAAATTAGACCACATTTATCATTCCCATTGCTGTATCACTCCTTAAGATCCCATAATTGTAAGTTTGAAGTTTTAGGAGAGTCTGGGTGGCTGAGTCGGTTGAGCTTCCGACTTCAGCTCAGGTCATGATCTCATGGTTTGTGGGTTTGAGCCCTGCTTCAGGTTCTGTGCTGACAGCTCAGAGCCTGGAGCCTGCTTTGGATTCCGTGTTTCTGTCTTTCTCCCTCTGCCCCTGCCCAGCTTGTGCTCTCTCTGTCTCTCTCAAAAATAAATAAAATATTTTTTTAAAAAATAAAGTTTTTTTAGATTTATGAGAATTACTTAGGTACTTGATATCATATGTTTATAGACAACTGAATTTCTTAAAATAAGGAGAACTGGATTTATAAATGCAATTTAAAGTGTATAGGACAAATTAAGTTGTGATATTGTGGTTTCCAGTAAGAAATATATATTTGTTCTTGGTCCTGGGTTCTGGCACAGAGCTCCTAAAACCTTTGGAATTTCTTTTCTTTTTTTTTTTTTTTTAATGTTTATTCATTTTTGAGAGAGAGAGAGCGTGAACAGGGGAGGAGCAGAGAGAGAGGGAGACAGAATCAGAGGCAGGCTCCAGGCTCTGAGCTGTCAGCACAGAGCCCGACACAGGGCTGGAACTCACAAGCCGCGAGATCATGACCCGAGCCAAAGTTGAGCCAAAGTCGGATGCTCAACCGACCAAGTCACCCAGGCGCCCCAAACCTTTGGAATTTCTTAAGTGAGGAGAACCTCAAAGATGTCTTTTATTATGTGAGTGAGGTGACTTTTGAAATGCTCCTAGGTGTCTTAAGAAGATGACTGGTCACATGGAACCAACCAAGTGATTAGAGAGTTGGAATTTTCAGTCTCACCCTCAATGACTTCCGTGGAAAGGCAAAGGGGAGAGTGAGTTCCATGGAAAGGCAAAGGGGAGAGTGAGTTCAATCACCAGAGGCTGGTGATTTCAATTAATTGTGACTAGAATGAAGCCCAGAAGTACTAGGTTTGGAGAGCTTCCAGGTTGGTGAACACTTGGAGGTGCCAGGAGAGTGGTGCACCAGGAGAGAGCATAGAAGCTCGCAACCCTTTGCCCGTGCCTTAACCTATGCATCTCTTCATCTGGCTGTTCCTGGGTTATACCCTTTTTCAACAAACCAGTGATCTAGTAAGTAAAGTGTTCCTCTGAGTTCTGTGAGCTGCTCTAACAAATTAATCAAACCCAAGGAGGGGGTCATTGGGACCTCCAAAGCAGATCAGTCAGAAGCACAGGTAATTACTTGCATCTGGCATCTGAAGGGGCTTGGGGGAGCATTCTTGTGGGGCTGAGCCCTTAACGTGTGAGATCTGATGCTATCTCCTATTAGATGGTGTCAGCTTTGAGATGAATTGCAGGACACCCAACTGGTGTCTGAGAATGGTTTGGTGGGTGTGCAGAAAACTACCACACACACACATCCTCACTGGTGGCCAACTTTTAGCTGTAAATGTTACTTTATAAATGATTGTCAAATTTTTCTAGATTTATAAACAGAAAGCTAAAATTTATGAGTTACACCTAAAGGCTTAAGGACTAAGTGATACAAGGTCTTGTGTGAGCAAAGTCTTTTCTAGGTGATTTTCACACATAAACTCAATTATTCCTCACAAGCCCCTGTTAGTATTCCTAGTCTAGAAATGTGGAAACTAAGCCCAGCTGGGGATAATAGTGGCCCCTTTACAGGTTATGGTGAAGATGAAATGAGTTGATGTGTACAAAGCTAAGTCACTGGTCCAAGGTCCCAGAGTTAGTAAGGGGTAGAACAGAGTCTCAAACATAACACCTCCTGAGCCTAAGCCATTAATTTTTTGAATCTGTAGCTTTAATTAAATTAAATAATAATTTTTAAGACTAAAATTGTCCCTGAAAAAGTCTTCCTTTAACAAAGAGTAACTTCAACCCCATCACCAAACCACTAGTTTCATTCACTTCAACACAGGTACTACCTCCGTAGTCTCATTCATTTTTCTTTTTTTTCTTTCTTCTGTTTTTCTTTTTTGGCAATATTTCAAATTTAATCTTTCCAAAACTGAATTAGCCATTTTCCTTCAAAAATTGCCCTTTATTGTATAGTATCTCCACTTCTACCAAGACTTCCCACTCAGGCACCCCAGCATTACCTTACAGACCCATTCTCAGCTCCTCTTTTACCTTTTTCATTCAGTACTGTCCCTAATTAACAATTGATTCTGCCTCCTAAATCTCTTTCTCATTTTCTCCCGTCTTTTCATTCCTGCTTCCATAGCCTTAGTGAAGGTCCTTACTTCACCAGGTCTATCGCCTGGACCATCGAAGCAGCTTCCTCATTGCTTTTCCTGTTTGTGGTTCTCCAGTCTTCAAAGGGTAGACAAATTTCCTTCCTAGGAAACAAATCTGATTATCTCACTGTCTTGAAAAACTTCTGACAGCTCCATGTTGCTTATGGGACAAGGTTCAGACTCTGAACGTAGCACCCAGAGCCCTTCAGAACTGCCCCAGTCTGCCCCTTGGGCCTCTTCCCCTTCCCCAGTCAGTGCTCTGATGACCCTGAAGGGCTCACCAACCTTCAGATGTGCCGCCTTTTCACAGAAGTCTCTGCCTAAAATGTTCATACCCCTCTCTGTCTGTCAAACTCCTAACATTTATTACAAGTCCCAGCAGAGATGTCACCTCCTCTGTGAAGCCTTCCCTAGTTCATTCACCACCTCTAAAATAGTGGTTCCCAAACAGCACCAGAAACTTGGTAGAAATGCAAATCCTCAGAATCTCTTTTGCATTGTTGGTAGGAATGCAAGCTGGTGCAGCCACTCTGGAAAACAGTATGTAGCTTCCTCAAAAAACTAAAAATAGAACTACCCTATGACCCAGCAATTGCACTACTAGACATTTATCCACAGGATACAGGTGTGCTGGTTCGAAGGGACACATACACCCCCATGTTTATAGCAGCACTATCAACAATAGCCGAAGTTTGGAAAGAGCCCAAATGCCCATCGATGGATGAATGGATAAGGAAGATGCGATATATACATATACAATGGAGTATTACTTGGCAATCAAAAAGAGTGAAATCTTGCCATTTGCAACTGCGTGGATGGGACTGGAGGGTATTATGCTAAGTGAAATTAGTCAGTCAGAGAAAGACAAAAATCATGACTTCACTCATATGAGGACTTTAAGAGATAAAACAGATGAATATAAGGGAATGGAAACAAAAATAATATAAAAACAGGGATGGGGGCAAAACAGAAGAGACTTATAAATATGGAGAACAAACTGAGGGTTACTGGAGGGGTTGTGGGAGGGGGGATGGGCTAAATGCATAGGGGGCACTAAGGAATCTACTCCTGAAATCATTGTTACACTATATGCTAACTAACTTGGATGTAAATTTTAAAAAATAAACCATAGAATGAAAAATAAAAATAAAACAAAAAAACAAAAAAAAGTGTAACATTCAGTAAAGAAAAAAAAAAGAAAAGAAATGCAAATCCTCAGAATCCACCACAGACCTACTGAAGTAGAACCTCTGGCCATGGAGTACAGAAATCTGCTGCTTAATAGGCCGTCAGGGACTGATAGACGTTCAAGTCTGAGAACTGCTGTAAGGCCCCATGTTCATACCACTGGCACTCCTCACACTACACTGTTCCTTCTCCCTGTTGCTCGACAAGAAGTGCCTCACATGCAGGGAAATTATCTAACTCATCCTTATTTTCTCAGTGTCTGGAACATAGAAGTCTATCGACCACTTCTGCAAATCACATACCTGGCTTTTTAAGTCCTATCCATAATGTTTCTTCTCGCCACTTTTCAGCCTTCCCTAAATTACCAGATTCTCCATAGATGTCAACTCTTTCCAAGGCTGATTGGTTGGACAACTGTTCTTGTCCCCAGAGAACAGGGTGTGAAATCTCTCTTCTGGAGAAAACTAGGCAGACCCCAATACCAAATCTCTCTCTTTGACAGTGTACCCCATGGGGCAAGCTTTTAGGAGCCTGTACTTTGTCCAAGGACCTGACAACTTTGTAGTTATTCATCTGAAATTGCTTCCAGGCTGGCTATAAAGGATAATTGCCATGAGAAAACTTTGTTGAAGGCCCAAACATTTACTGTCCTTAGTAAGGATAATCGCATCATAGACCGACATAGGAGGAAAATGTAACAGCTAAACTGAATGTGTTTGGTTATTGTTTTTCTCTTAAGAAACATATTTCTTACCATAATGGTATTTTAATATAACTCTGAAGTATATTTATACAAGGTGAGAGAAACTTTGGTTCCAGTTGTGGCAGCACCCTGTGTCTATATCACATGACACAGGGTATTAAATACTAATATAAAGGGCAGGGATTTTAATGTTTATTCCCCCTAGAGGAGTGCCTGGTACTAAGCAGGCACTTGATAAATATTTGTTGGTTATTGATTTTTTTTCTTGGTCCTAATAATTTCATTTTCAGTTAAGCAGAAGAACCCACATACCATAAATATGTAGTTTTCACATTCTTTTTATGTAAAGAGAATTAATAATATCTAGCCCCATTTTGAACTACAAAATGCAAATTAGTTTTGTGTTTCATTTAAAATTCTTCAGTCTCCTTCAGCCCTCACTCTGGAGGGTTTAGGATCTCCCATCTTTTAATGATCTGCATACTGAAGCCAGGGCAGAGTTGCTGGTGGGTAACTTCCCAACACACTGGTTGTTCATAGTAACAGCTATACTCTGTTACACTGTTTTCTCTCTGGGACTGTGCTGGGAAATCGATGGTTCTTTGTTGGTTAATAACTGATTTCTCCACTGATCAAAATGCACAGATTGATGCACTGCTTTGGTTGGTGGCAACAGTCCCGCCCTTCCCTATAGCCACACTGCAGCCAAAGTTCTTGCCATCCTACTCCTGTTTCACTCAGCTCAGGATTGACTGGGATTCTCCACAAGAAACAAGAGGGTTGGGCCATACCTGAAATTTGACTTTCAAATTTATAGCTAGTTATCTGTGCACTACCCCCCCTTTCTGTCCACTAGATGGTGCTGCAAAGCCGTATTTGTAACAGTTCACTGGGCTTGGAGAAAGTGAAAAATATGGACAGGTGAAATGCTGTGGAATGCTTAAAATTTATGAAAGTTAATCCTTTAAACATTCTGGTCTATGCATGTGTCTTGGCAGGCACTTGAATAAAAGGTCCATCCAAATGAACGGAAATATGCAACATGCCCATTTATTTATTACCTCTGGCAGCCTGGGCATACACGTTTTCAGGACAAGTACCTCCTGGCACCTCTGTGTATAAAATAAAGCAGCTGTTTACTCAGTGCATAATAATTAATGTGCTCCTTAAAGAATATAATTTATGGCAGTGAATACATAAGAGAATGTATTGTGATCTCCCATGACACTGCTCCGTAAAATCAACGGGTTGTCGTATCTCAGGTTCATTAATTGCTCTAGTAACTTAATACCCAGTAGAAAATTAGTAGGAATTTAGTCAGAGGTGAACCTTTGTATTTCCAGTAATCACCTTTTCCTTAGGACTGAAGGTCAAATTCATGGAAGGATCTCAGTTAGTCAAGGAAATCTTGGCATTTCTTTTAACTATGAAAGAACACTCCCTCTGGTTTTTGCTACCCACATTTTGCTGGGGAGGGGAGAGGAGGTTAACTCAATGTGGCTCATTTGGAGAGTCATCTGAATCCTCCTCGGTGAAAAGGCTAATTTTGTTGTTCTGTTGTGTTCTTTCCCTTTGTGGCACTGAGAACCTCTCTTCAGCGATAACATAAATCAAGCAGATTTGGCTTGGAGGCAGCCATCAGCTTCCAGTCCACATGACAAAATGGAGTTAACCTCATTTGCAATTGACCGCCCCCTTTTCACTGATTTTGAATTGTTTGGTTAACTCGCTTTGGGAAGGAGTATCAATAATTCAACATTAGCCAGTTGGCATGTCACCTTGACAGATGGAAACTGCGACAGGGCTATCGATTTGGTTACTCCCTTTCAGGGGGCAGTAGTGAAATCCTCCGCCCACCCCATCTCCATCTATGGGATCAGTGAGAGGAAAGAAAATGGTTCCAACACAGTCATTAAAGCCTATCCAAGACCTCCAGAGGACAGCCAAATATGCAAATTTGCTGGGATGTTTTCACCTCAGGGAGAGAACGGGAATGAGGAAACAAAAGCAAAAGATTAACGATGCACCTGAGAAGGGAATTGAATGCCTGAGGGGCAGGCAAGAGGTGGCCCAGAAAAAGTTATGAGCCAGGATGAGCCCCCTGCTTCTGATACAACCTGTCTCTCTGGCACATGAGCAATGAACTGGAGGGAATGGGTGTGTGTGTGTGTGTGTGTGTGTGTGTGTGTGTGTAGAGAGAGAGAGAGAGAGAGAGAGAGGAAAGAAGGTAAAATTATTAAGAGTTCATTGTAGATCACACTTACTGTGGACTTTTTGGCCCCTGGTTTGTCAGCTGCTGCCACTAAGCTATGCTTAGGAAGGTGAGGGACTGTAAGTATGACCAGTCTGGCACATACTTTGCACTGGTAGCAAAAGGCCTTAGTTAAGGGATGAGCCATGCAAATGTTTGGTTCGTGTCCATAGTGCCTATTTTCTGCTTTATGTCTTAGTTGTCTTAGGATTCATAAAAATTATCATCCATATAGACTTTGATCCTACCACCTAAATTTTCTACTCTTTGTCCCCCAAAGTAGTGTCTTTGAAAGTGATTAAAGCAGATGAGGATATGAATATATTTCTGTAAACAACAACAAAAAAAGCTATTGTTTGACCAAGGTGTTGTCTAGTCTGTCTTATTTGACCAAGATGTGGTCCATTCTGGGCACCTGGACATCCTTACATTTGGTTGGCTCTGCTAGGTACTTTTGCAGTGTCCCCTCTGATTTCATGTTCCTCGACTCCAGAAGCACATCTCTGTTTCTGTTACCTACAGGGCTGTGCCCAAGCATCCTGTCAGTGAGTGACATGGCCATGTTGGTCAAGCCTTGATTCCAAATGTCTCTCCAGGGCCCTCCTCCAGCCACCTGTGCAGTGCCAGTCTACTGCTCCCTCCATCTCAGCTCTTTGTGTGGTGTCTCAGTGCCTGCCCAGCTCCTCCCTGTTGGTTTGGGCAGCCATGAACATAACTCCCTTGGTGCCCTTTCCCTCAGGGAATGGTTACTGGACTTGACAAGTGACACTGATGAAATTTCTAAAGATGTGAAAAAGAACAACCATACATCCATGTTATGGGACTGAGAACAAGAGTTTACAAAGAAAGTTCAGTTATTTCATTTGGTGTCAGCTAGAAACCTCACCTAGCCTCCCAATCTTATTGATGATTTGTTCTGACAGACTAAACAGTCTTCTTTCTCCTTAATACTAATAACTCACATTTGTATAAAATTTTTAAAAATTTGCAAAAACTCCTTGGTTCATATTACTTCATTTAATCATCACAAAACCCTTTGATAACACATTACTTATAAAGGTCACAAAAACTGAGGTTCGGTGGAATGAAGTGATTTGGCTAAATTTTCGTGGCTGATCAATGGCAGGACCAAGTCATTTGAGTCTAAATCCCATAGTCTTTTTCCGGCCTCTGTCGTAATAATGGAATTCATTGGCTTTATATTGCTAAGTTAATTACCTGACTATACTGGCATGATGTTAGAAATAAATTCCAAAAATTGTTGCATGCTGTCCTATCTCCTCGCAAACCTATGGAGGGTCAGCAAGAATAAAGTGGGGTCATAGCAGAGTGGAAATAGCAGAGGATTTGAGGTATGTCTAAGCACCAACACACACTACCTATGTGCAAAGCACTCAACAACCCTAAGCCTCAGTTTTTTTTCATATATAAAATGGAGATGGGGTGCCTGGGTGGCTTGGTCGGTTAAGCGTCCGACTTCGGCTCAGGTCATGATCTCACGGTCCGTGAGTTCGAGCCCCGCGTTGGGCTCTGTGCTGACAGCTCAGAGCCTGGAGCCTGTTTCAGATTCTGTGTCTCCCTCTCTCTGCCCCTCCCCTGTTCATGCTCTGTCTCTCTCTGTCTCAAAAATAAAATAAAAAAACGTTAAAAAAAATAAAATGGAGATTATAATTTCTACTGAATGCACTTGTGAGAATTAGAAATTTTAACAAATACAAAATAATGCCTGTTACAATAATTAGCACCTGATAAATACTAGCTTTTATAATCTATTATTATTTTTATTAACTACAGCCTCATTATTACTGAGAACAATAAGGACTTAATACAATTGCAGAATAATCTGTGAGTTTGGGGCAATGACTTTAGAACGTCTAATTGTACAGAATAACAGAAAACTGACCTTTCATCTTCACAGGTGATAAAGATTGGTTGATTACCTCTTACTAACAACTTAATATTTTCCCACCCTCTGTATACGGAAAACTATTTTATTGTCTGTGAAAATAAGTTTGGTCATAGGAACAATTATTTCTAGAAATATGGAAACTCTGGAAGACACTGGGCAATTTGTCTTGTTAACCATCTGCCACTGATATACCCAATTTTCCATCTGATTTTCCCTTGTCCCTGTCATTGTCAATTACCTTGTACAATATCAAGATTTGGAAAACAGTTAATCGGGTTGGATTGCTAGGCAGCCTTGAGTCTGCCTTTGATTTAATCACAAACACATGCTGCTGCATTCATCAATTTTCCTTTTATGTAAGCTTCTTCATTATTGCGATGCTTTACCTTTGTCCACAGCAGACGTGTTTGCTGATTTCCATGTCAGAGAAAAGAAATGTGATATAAACAGAAGCCCTCATGGGAAAGGGCAGCCAAAACAAAAATGTGAAGTGAATTTAAAGATGTAACTTAGCAGAAAATCCAACTAGTCCAAATCCAGGAAGTCTGTGTAAGAAAATGTGTTCTCTCAAGAGATGGTAACAACAATGCCTACATTCCACCAGGGTAGAAATATAGTTAAAGCAGTATAACAAAAACACAAAGAAACACCTCAGGGATGGGCTGAAGATATGAACAAAGAGTATGACAACTATAGTATAGAGAACAATAGACATTGTACACTTAAAATATGTGTTAACAGGGTCTCATGTGAAGTGTTCTTACCACAAAAATAAAAGGGGGGAGACACAAGAAAACTTCTGGAGGTGATGGATATGTTTATTACCTTGATTATGGTGATGGTAACATGAAAGTATACATATGTTCAAACTCACCAAATTATATATGTTAATTATGTGCAGTTTTTTTGTATTCCAATTATACCTCAATAAAGCTGGGAGAAAAACATTTACTGAAAACTCTAAAAAAAAATCCTGATTACATGGAGACACTGAAGGTAAGAAAACAATGGCAACATTTTTTTTATTATGGCCTTCTTCTTTAAAATGAGGGCCATTCTGTTTTTATAAGTGAGTTTAATGACAGCAACTTTGTAGAACATCTCTGTATGAACCAGGAAGACTCATAATCACTGACTCTTGATGGCCTGTGGCCACTGCCAGCTGGAAAAGTGGAAATGTAAAGGCTGTGTTCCCATTCTTCAATGTAGTGAGTCCAGGTAATTCCTGCCACTTGTCGCTAGTGTTCCTGATGCTTTCCTGGGTGTCACTTTCTATGTCTAAAATGGAGAGCTTAGACTTCTAAAGTCCTTTCCAGCCCACCACTTACAAATTTCGTAGCACTTTATATTTCACTCATTTATTAGTTCTCGTGACCCCCATTTAAACTTCTAAGGTGAGGTAGGCCAGGAAAGTATTCTCGTTTCCATTTAACCATTGCAAAATTGCTCTCCAGAAGCCACTGCCAAGTCAATTGGCTTGTTGTACCACTAGTTGAGGCCATCATGGGGAGGACAGGCGGTGCTGCTGAAGCTCAAAACATTGTTGGTAGTGTCTTTAGAAATTGCAAGACACACAAAGTCTGTCTCATTATAGTCAGGCGATGCATATAATGGAGTGTGTGCTTGCATGTGCTCTCGTGTGTGTGTGTGTGTGTGTGTGTGTGTGTGCGCGCGCACATGTGTGCCTGTGTGCCTGTGTCTGTTATGTTACCAAAAAATATTTACCCAAACTTGATCATTCACTATATTCACAAGAATTGGTTTTGGTTACTCTAGAAAGCATCCAAAATTCAAATCCACCTTTATTCAGAAGGAATACACTCAGCAGGTGCTACGCGTTCGAATGTGGCTAACCAAAATAGATGCAGTATAGCCTCTGGAGAGACAGCAAGAGTCTCTCCTCCTCTTTCTTGCTCTTGTGTTTTGAGCCATTTTTTTTTCAATATATGAAATTTATTGTCAAATTGGTTTCCATACAACACCCAGTGCTCATCCCAAAAGGTGCCCTCCTCACTACCCATCACCCACCCTCCCCTCCCTCCCACCCCCATCAACCCTCAGTTTGTTCTCAGTTTTTAAGAGTCTCTTATGCTTTTTGAGCCATTTTTTTAATGTTTATTTGTTTTTGAGAGAGAGAGTGATAGAGTGGGAGTGGGGGAGGGGCAGAGAGAGAGCGAGACACAGAATCCCAAGCAGGCTCCAGGCTCCAAGCTGTCAGCACAGAGGTGGACATGGGGCTGGAACCCATGGACCATGAGATCATGACCCCAGCTGGAGTCGGACGTTCAACTGACTGAGCCACCCAGGTGCCCCTTGAGCCATTTTATTCTTAAATGGGAGAGGAATACTTGTTGAGTACCAGACAGCACAGATTAGTGCACTTTCATTTAAGCCTCAAGTACCCCTGAGAAGTAGGCATAATCACCACCACTAAAAATTCAGGAAGCTGGGGCACCTGGGTGGCTCATTCGGTTGAGTGTCCAACTTCAGTTCAGGTCATGATTCCACAGTTTGTGGGTTCGAGCCCCGTGTCAGGCTCTGTGCTGACAGCTTGGAGCCTGGGCCTGTTCTGATTCTGTGTCTCCCTCTCTCTCTGCCCCTCCACTGCTCATGCTCTGTCTCTCTCTCTCTCTCAAAAATAAATAAACAGTAAAATTTTTTTTAATAATAATTATGGAAACTGAGACCCGGGTAGGTACCATGGCTTGGTAGTCAGTGGTGATGCCAGAATAAAGGCCTAAATAACTCATTTAGACTTAAAAGCCAGTAGTCTTTTGACCACACTGCCACAGTTCTGAAGGTGACAAAGTTCATTTTGAAGGTGTAAGTTCAGATACTAGATATTTTTGAAATGAATTAAATTTATAATCATACTTATATTTCAGAGATGTCATATTTATGGGGAATTTGGTGTATATATAGTTCAATTTCATTTCTTTTCATAGCAATATGTTCTTGGTTTCTATTTATCTCATATAGCTTATATGATGTTATTTATATCCTTTCATCTGAATTAGCTAACAGGAAAACCCAGAGCAATTCTTAGCAATCTAAATGATGTTTGTCATTAAAAAAAAAATGCAGCTGTCAAAAACATACCCTAAATATGAGCAGACTCTGCTAATCTTACTACTTCTCTGCCTTCTGAGTTGCCACAATACATTTATCCAATTAGGTTTTTCCAATGGTTGAAGAAAAAGGGAGAAGGTTTTTTTTTTCCCTTTGTCATGATCAATGTTTCATTATATAAAAGGAAAATATCAAACAGATTTCGTAGAGTAGTAGCTTTTATAGAAGGAAGTAGGGCACACAGTGTTTATCAGGCAGAACAGAGAACTTGAACAAAGGCAGAAGGATTGGGGGAACAAAGAGTACGTTCTGATTAAATACGCATTACTCACCAGCTCAGCTCTTGTCTGTTATTAACCCCCATGAAGGCCTTTCAAATGACACACCTGGAAATGAGTGAAAAGAAACATTCTCCAGAGAAGATGTCAATTTTTAAAATCAAGACAAATGTTTAAAATAAAAGATTAAATTATGCCAGGCATCACTCGGTGCTTTTTTTTTTTTTTAGTGCTTGCTTACTCAGTTTACTATCTATGCACAACGTAAACATCCTAATGCCTTTTGGAGAGAAGCTGTGAAAAAAAAAATTGGGGGCATGGTTGGATATGATTTGTCACAAACACAGGCATACTCAGAGGTATGTAGAATTTATAGAATGTTAAGGCATATTTTTTCATGCATATTTTCTTCTTCCTTGAACATTAAAACAGTAGTAAACTTTCTTTTCAGAGAACTTACCTAAAGTGTAGTATACTTATATTTTTCATAAATGCAGGAAAAAATAATACTCCTACAATATATATACCATTTATCTTGGAAAATACATCTATCCCATAAATTTATTATCATTACGAACGTATGGGGCGCTTGGGTGGCTTAGTTGGTTAAGCGGCCGACTTCAGCTCAGGTCATGATCTCACAGCTCGTGCGTTTGAGTCCCACATCGGGCTCTGTGCTGACAGCTCAGAGCCTGGAGCGTGCTTCAGATTCTGTGTCTCTCTTTCTCTGCCCCTCCCCTGCTCACGCTCTGTCTCTGTCTCTCCCTCAAAAGTAAACATTAAAAAATTTTTTTAAAAGAAAATAATGTTATACTTAGGGGTGCGTGTGTGGCTCAGTCCCTTAAGTGTCCAGCTCTTGATTTCGGCTCAGGTCACACATGATCTCACGGTTTGGGGGATGGAGCCCTGGGAAGGGCTCTGCACTGACATTGTGGAGCCTGCTTGAGATTCTCTCTCTCCCTCTCTCTCTCTCTGCCCCTCATCCACTCGTGCTCTCTCTCTCTCAAAATAAATAAACTTTTAAAAAAGAACGTTATATTTAGATAAATACAGTTCAGGAAAACAAAGATTATACCTGAGATGATAACACTTAAGCACACACAGGCACATACAGGAACACTCACCTTGGAAAAAGATCTGCCTAAAATGTCTTTCACTTGTCTGAGTTATGAAAAGGAGTATGGGCATTTAACCTCTGCTTGAAATGTCATGCTATCATTATAGACTTGGGTTTCAGCATATTACATATTGATTCTCAGTGATGACAGAGCTATATTGTAAATACTTTTAATTTTCTATATATTCTGATATTTTGACATCTTAAAGAACTTTCTGGCTATGGAGTTATTGCCCTTCCCAGGGTTTGCCAATTCTTAGAGACAGCAAAGGGCCCAACTGGGAACATGCCATTGACTTGCAATTCATCAAGATACCCCAGGAGGCAATACCCCAGGCCCAAATACCCCAGGAGGCAATATTCCTCTGCCTTAATCATCCCAGGGCCAGGTACCAGATCATCCTCCTAGCCCAAAGCCCACCAAAATTAGTCAAACTAGCCAATCCTAAACTGTTGTTCTTGCCATGACTTACCTTTCCTGAGGAAACTCCAATAAAGGTAATGGCTTCAGTGTTCCCCTCTCCTGTCATCTGCCTGCTGACCAGCCTGAGGGCTTTCCCATGTGGCCCTACATATGTTGTGCCTCCTGCTTCTAGAACCTGTGCATGCAATAAACTGTTTTCCTGAGTCTCTCCTCTGTCTCCTCTTGTGACCCCCCATAACTGGGCAACCCACAAAAAATTACAAAACATGTGCTGAGGAAGTGTGTGAGTAAATCTTCCTAGCTAACTAGATCTTTGAAGATTCTGCTCCTCTCTCTGCCACAATGGTTGCCATTTATCAATATGCTGACTTCCCAGTCAAACCTTCCAACAGCACACCCTCTGACACATGTGCACACTCGTGAGATCACATTCTCAACACAACAGACCCTTTCATCTCTACCCATCTCTTCTCTCTCTCTCTTATTCTGTCTCTGTCCCCCTCATTGCATCTAATTCCCTGCCTTCTGAAACCTAGAAAGTACTGAAGATCACTGGAGAAACCAAGCAAGCTTATTAAATCAAGTTTTACATAATACAAAGTATACCTTGAGGTAGGTTCCAATCCCATCCTATAGAAGTTCCTCACTAAAAGAGGCCTTTCTTATTTTATTTTGAATGTGTGTGTACCTATATGGGGAATCATTGAGAATGCTAAATGTCCAACTATCACATAGGTGAGGCGTGACTTTTCTACCTCCAACCAGTAATTCAGTTAAAATTTCTTTTTTTATTCGAGGCTAAAAATTCTCACTAGGCTCTAATTATCCTGTACTTCAGCAAAGGAGATTACTTTTTTTTTTTTATCTTCTTTCACACTTTATTGTTTCTACCAGAAATACGTAATTTTCATAAGAATTCCCAACCAATATTTTACTGAATTTTCAAAGACAAATTGAGTCTGAGAGAGTCATTCCAAGTTTTTCCTTCCATTTTAGGAAGCAGTGATCTCATCTCTAATTGTAGTGCCACAGCACCAAAGCTGTAAATACTAAGGTCTCAATCAAAATTATTCATTAAATTACTCAGATAAAGTGACCTCAATACCAAGTCTAATTAAATATTTGTGTTCTTTTGTGAGGGAGTGGTTAGGGGGATTTTGTTTGCTACCAGTCACTATTAGAAAAAAGAAATGAGTGACTGACAACCAAACTGAGAAAAGAGATTTAGTTTTCTGTTGTTTTTTTTTTTTTTTTAAGCGACTTACAATTTGTCCTGGGGTCAGTGTAAATTCAGCCCCTCTCTTAAATCTTATATGTCTCCAATTATGGTCTAATCCAAATTAATGTTCACAACACTATCCCTGGGCCATTGTGAGATCCTTAGTCACCTAAGAAAAAATCAATTATGTTCAGTACATTTCACTCACTAGACTAAAACGGCAGCAAGATCATTTCGGAAAGATTCTTAACAATAGTTGAAACACAGCCATTTTCTGATTAGCTCTGACCTAACCATACATTCACTTGGCCGGAATTGCCTCTTTATGAAATTAGGATTAATTAAAGTTTTATCATATATTTATTCCTTCTTGGAAATATTTTCATATGGTTCTTAAATGTGAAAAACTATTCTGTTTTTGCTTTCTAAAATTTGTGTACAACCTACCTTATACCCAGAAAAGATCTGATTGCTTATAAAATTCAAGGAATACAACCAAATCAAATAAATTCAAAATAGGTTCTAAAAAAACAGAGACATAGATATAAGAAAGTAGAAAGTTTATGCCAGTACCAAGAATGAGGTAAGCACAGAAACTAGGCCATAAAACCCTTCACATTTGCTAATGTAAACTATACTTTTGTCTTTAAGTCTTTAACAGCCAAACATTTGTTGTATAATGTTTTATTTCACAGAAAACCAAATAGAGCTGTTGTGCTCAAGGTAGTAATGTCCATTAACATTAGCTCTAAACCAGCCTCTGAGATTCCAACAGGAAAATTAAACAGGCCAACAAATTTTCCAATAATCTTTATAGATCATAAAATGCCAGAAGCAGAGTGTTGGTTTGGGCTGGCGCTCTCGTCTCCAGAAGCCAATCTGTTCCAATCCACAAAGACCTAGTCTTAGCAAATAAGAGTGCAAAGGGAAGAGACATGAACACATTACTTTGCCCACTGGGTACCATTTACCTTTACTCTTGTCACTGTAAAACACTCTTACTGTAGAAGATTATATTGTCTGTTTTCCATACAGTCTAAAAAGAGCCTCACGAGTAAAACCCTAACCACTAGAAACTGAACCGATGCAGAGTAAAAATAATAATAATGGGGCCCTTGGGTGGCTTAGTCGGTTAAGCGTCCGACTTCAGCTTAGGTCACAATCTCACCGTTTGTGAGTTTGAGCCCCACATCAGGCTCTGTGCTGACAGCTCAGAGCTTGAAGCCTGCTTCAGATTCTGTGTCTCCCCCACTGCTCACCCCATCTCTTTCTCTCTCAAAAATAAAAATAAACGTTAAAAAATTTTTTAATAATAATAAGGTCCATGTCTGGAATAAATCTTTATTAATTTTTACTTTGAAATCATAATATTGAGATACTAATATCATTAATTCCAAAATTTATGAGTTCCATTAATATCACTTTGAATATCATCAAAATTGAGATTCCTCCCCTTGGTAAGAAGGGTCAGGGGCTCTGAAGACTGAGCAGGGACTTCCTAAGAAAGCAATAGTTTAGATCCTGGCAGGCAGTTTGAAATCCCACTATGAACCTAAATGGTGCAAGGCAGAAGGGTGTGGTGTCTAAATGGGGTGTCTCTCAATTGGACGGGGGCCCCTAAATGTGAGACCAAGATCAGGTGCAAGCCAGTGGCACAGGCGGTGAAAGAAATCACCTGAGGCAGAACAAAGGATATTACACCACCGGCAGGCAGGACAGCAGAGGAGAGGCTGTCTGCAATGAGGTGGTGGGTGGGGTTGTTTTCCAAGCAGGAAGATGAGGAGGTATGGTGACAGAAAATCTTTCCTTTTTTGGTAACTGTGCCTAGTTGTAAGTAGCCCATTGGACAGTTAGAGCCTATGGATATTCTGCGGTGAGTCACCTGTTGGGCCTGTTGATATTCAGCTAGGTGCTCACTGAGGGCCCTTTCTACATTCCATTGCTCAAGCCTGTTGGCTTCAAAGTGGCGTCTACAAGGAGGAGGCAAAGCTTGTAGTCAAATAAGTCAGAGACAGGAGGAGAGGATGGAAGTCACTAAAGGCAGAAGTGCACTGTTCAGACAGCAGTCTCTCTTTATCCATTCTCTAAAACCACTGCCGTTGACTGAATGAGAGCATTTAAGGAGAGCAAACAAATGTGAGTGTTAAGCGCCTCAGGACTTTGGGCCACCTGGGTGGCTCGCTCAGTTGGATGGCAGGCTTCGGCTCAGGTCATGATCTGGCAGCCTGTGAGTTCGAGCCCTGCATCAGACTATGTGCTGACAGCTCAGAGCCTGGAGCCTGCTTTGGATTCTGTGTCTCCCTCTGTCTCTGCCCCTCCCCTGCTCTCTCTCTCTCTCTCTCTCTCTCTCTCAAAAAATAAATAAACATTAAAAAAATTTTTTTAAAGAGCCTCAGAATGCAGCCCAAATGCTGTCTCACACATACGCACACACATGCATACCTTTAGAAAGACAGTGGGCTTACAGACTGTAATAAGCAATCATCTCATAATGGTTTGGGGTTACAAACATTTATGTCAACTTTGTGGGCACACAAACCTCCATTTATAATTCAATTAACAATTTTGACCACCTTCTATGTGCAGAGCCCTGGCCTGAGTGCTGTGGGGAGACAAAAATGCACAAGACACAGTACTTCCCACAAGGAACTTACTGAAGAGGGGAAGCTAGGAGGAGGCTGTGGGAAAATGACAGATACATATAAAATGCAAGGACACACTAATGAGCACAATCTCCAAAGCACAGAATGAAGGAGAGAAGCTACGTGGGAGGAAGTGTAAAAGACCCAGACCCTGCAATTTTTGGTAAGGAATCTAAGCACTGAACTGTGGATAGAACCCCAGCAAGAGGGTAAAGGGTGGAGCTGGAGGAGGGCACTTCAATGCAGCAGAAACAAAGTTAACAAAGCAGGAAATTTAAAGGTGTGTAAAGGAAACAGTGACTTGATACGTTATGATGATTATTAGTCATGTGATTGCTGTTCTAACTAACCTATTCAATTGTCCTCCAACTTACCCCCAAAAGATCAGTGAAACCTTAAGTAATTAATTCTAATTCTAACAATAAAGTCACAAAAGACTCAGTGTTTCACATATAAATCTTCGTGGTTTTTAAGAACATGAACTCCTCCAATTTGCAGAATTCTGTTGCTGTGAACCCCTAGTTACGCTGATGGATGTCCATGAGAAATAATCACAAAGCTGTTAAATTAATCCTTTTTACAGTATAATCACATCTTAGCTTCCTAATCTAGGTGTAGCTAAATTGGCAATTGCAGTCTGTGCTATGGTAGGTTTTGCACTTAATAGTTATAGTAGCTACCTTGTCATGAAATAACCAATTTATATACAGGGAGTAAATTGGTTTTGCAGCCCAGAAGTAGTGCAGTGAGAAATGAAGCAAAATGAAACTTGATTATAACAAATCTGATATGGTAGATGACATATTTAATAAAACTCATTGCTCTTCATAGATAAGGAATCCCTAATATAGATGTGTCAAATAAAATGTTAATTATGCCATGGGAGAAATTATACAATATCTCATCTTTAGTGGAAAAGATAGGAAGACTACATAATTGCTTCATTGAAAAATTAAATAGTATTA
The DNA here is from genome assembly GCF_023721935.1 of Panthera uncia. NCBI lineage: Eukaryota > Metazoa > Chordata > Mammalia > Carnivora > Felidae > Panthera > Panthera uncia. The sequence goes on along the minus strand of NW_026057580.1, from coordinate 34,163,558 downwards.
TCTTCTTTGTAAAAAGTTATGCCAAGAATCTTAATGAATTCTTAGCCTACCTTTTCAGAAAAAGTATATTATTTTTAAGTAGTGCAACACAAAACTTTTTAAGTAGATGAAATAAGTATTGCAGAAGTATTCAAGATTCGTATTTCCAAACTGCAGAAAATTGTGAATTGAATTCACTTATTTAACATACTTTTCCAGTTGATGAATCAAAGCTATTCCATTGTAGAGATAAAAAAAAAAATTGACTTGAAAAAAATCAATTACTCTTCTGGGTTTCCATTCTAAGTCAATGTAAATTAAGGTTGAAATTTGAATAACAGAGAGTATTTGTTGGTATTCGAATCCTGTACGTCATGTTCTTATTCTTCCTGTTGAAATTAATTTGATACTTAGAAATAATTTCTTTTGCTGGAGGTCCATTTTAGTTCACTTATATCTTAGTTTTCCCCCAAGATTATTTGCAGTGATTCAAGAAGGTACATAAAAGACGTAAGATAAAATAAAAGTTGAGGAGGAGAATGAAGCAAAAGGAAAATAAGAGGAAAACCATTATGAAGCCAGAGTGAGGTTAATGCACACAACACCCAGCATGAAGTCATGGAACCTCATTGAAGTGGCTGCAAATTCTCCTGTAGGATTTCTAAGTCGTTAGTATATAGAGTAGACCATGTATCAGAGGGTTCTGTAGCCAATCATATTTTCCAAAAATGGACATAGCAATATTTCCATTCCTTGTGTTTCTCTGGAAACTTACTGCTCCCTTTCAAGAAGTAGGCTCTACTTCCCTTCCCCTTGAACCTGGGGAATGACTTTGTGACTGCTTCAACAAGTGTAAAGGAATAGAGGTGATGCTATGTGATGTCCATGGCTAGGCATAAAAGATGACACAGTTTCTACCTAGCTCTTTTTCTTTGGGGATGATCACAGTTGGAACGTAGCTACCATATGTGAGGAGCCCCCAGGCCACATGAGGAAGCCATGTGTAAGTCTACCAACAGCCCCTGTGAAGATTTTAGCTAAAGCCAGCATCAGACATATGAGGGAATGAGCCTACAGAAGATTCTAACTCTGGGCCGTTGAGTCTTCCTGCTAAGACCCCAGACACTGTGGAGCAGAGACAAGACATCTCACCTTGCCATGTTGGAATTCCTGGCCAACAGGATTCATGTGCATAATAAACTATCATCTTACACCACTAGGTTTTAAGGTAATTAATTTATTAAATTAATTTATTATTTAAGGTAATTGTAATTGCTTGTGGTCATAGCAATTATAATAATCCTTTAGATGAAAACAAATCAGGAGAAACTGAACCATTCCCAGTTCTGAGAAACTACAGACAAATTTCTCTTATAGGTCTTCACTGAGAAAACACTGTAAAGAAATGAATGAGGTTTTCAACAATATCTGTACAGCAAACATGGGCATGGCTCCCTGGGTCTCACCTTATAATAACTCTCTGGGTAGACTGATTGCATCCGAGCAAAGGGAAGTGTGGCAAAAGCGAATGCAGGAAGGGAGAGTAAATGCAGTTCACGTTTACAGCTCTCTGATGGCCAAAACTGCTGCAAAGACAAGTTGTGGTGGGTAGAAGATGCACTCTCAGCTGGCACTCAAAGACACTAGTAAGCTTAGTACACAGGGGTGGAGCCTCAGGGGCAGGGGGTGGTAGGATGAAAGTAGAACAATAGAGAATTTTACTTCCTACTCTTCAATGCAGTTTGAAAATTGACCCTAATCATGTCCTTACTTAAAAATATTTTATTTATTTATTTTTTAATGTTTATTTATTTTAGAGAGAGAGAAAGCGCAGGGGAGGGGCAAAGAGAGAGGGAGACAGAGGATCCGAAGCTGGCTCTGCACTGACAGCAGAAAGCCTTATGTGGGGCTCAAACTCACAAGCCATGTGATCATGACCTGAGCTGAAATCAGACGCTTAACTGACTGAGCCACCCAGACACCCCTAAAAATATTTTTAAGTGTTAATGAGTCTTTGAGTCTTCTTATATGAGAAATTCATAATCTTTCAAATTTGGGTTGGGTTTTGTTTTGGGTTTTTTGTTGTTTGTTTTTTGTTTTCTTTGGTCTTTTTGTAAACCTTGCCAGTATATTTTGCCCTTGACATGTTCTCTCCAAATAGAGATATTTGGGGATACATATAATCTCCCCCGCACCCCATATTTGTCATAACCTCAGGCAATTCTCCTTTTTAGTTGACCTGTATTGCTGTGTAGTGTTAATTACCACTATTCTTTAGTTACTGAATTTTGAGAGCTGGCATCTGTGTGATGACCAAGGAGTAATCAGGGCTTTGTGGTGTTCTGATTGGTTGAATTCCCTGGTGTTCTAATTAGTCAGACTCAATCTGCGATGCATCTTCCCAAATGATCAGGTTGTAGTAACCAGTGACATGATGTTGAATTCATTTTCTATTTTATATAGTACATAAGAGTATTTATTTGTTCCAAGTAGCTGGCAATGTCTAGTCACACAGATCCTAACAGTTAATAACACAGTCTCTCTCCATAAGATAGCATATATTTTATAATGTATACACTCATGTGGCTGAGATAGAAGGATGCCTATATGAGACCTTGGTCCAGGCAATGCCTCCAGAGGTGACCTAGCTTGCTTTATGGTATGTATGAATTCCATCTGGCTATCTTTCATAAAAATCCTTTCTCTCAGTAGAACTTCTGATTCATGAAGTTACCTGAAGTGCAGTTACTCTATGTTACCAGTTAAGTTCATATCCTAAACTAGGGTAAGTTTTGTTTCATCTTAAGGAAATTGGGATGGGATGGGATGGAATGGGATGAGATGGGATGGGATGCCAACTATGTGACTTGCCACCCCAAACACTGCTGCCTTCAGTGACACCATGACACAGATTTGGTCTTGGTAAGTGGATTTAACCTTGTTGAAGGAGATGTCTGGCCTTTGCCCTTGGACCCTGAGAGGTAGTCTCAAAACCCTTGGAATGCCCTGCCTGATGGAAGTGTCTTTGTTTACCTGGGGGCTTTGAGCCATAGCAACAATGTGATATAGGATGGGGGCTTTCAGTCAAGGGTGTCAGCTCAACACCCCAAGGGGCTGGAGATTGAGGTCAGCCTTGTGGGTGACTAGCCAGGTTTACCATAGAGCCCCTATAAAGAGTCTAAACACAAAGGTTTGGGTGAGCTCTCCTGGTTGGCAATACTCCATGTGTATTATCACATATCAATGCCAGGAAAGTAACATTGTCCACGATTCCATGAGAGGACAATTGGAAGCTCAACCTTTGGAATGTTCCAGATTCTACCTATGAGCTTCTTCTCTTGGCAGAACTTAATCTGTATCCTTTAGATCTAATAAACCAGAACTGTGAGAATAGCAGCTTTCAGTGAGTTCTTTTAGTTATTCTAGTGAATTGTTGAACCTAAGGATGGTTCTCCAAATATGCAATTGGTATAGGAAGTAAGGGCAATTTTGTGCACTGAGCTCTTTCTGTTGTTGCAACAACAGAAAATCCTATAGCCTTCTGGAACCACATCACTGGTGGTGGGGTGTGCCAGGCAAACAACAAAGATTATCAAGGATTATGGGGAAAATAAAATAGGAGGAGGACAATGGGCACAGGTGAGCTGAAGAACAGTTCCTTAGTGAGGACTAATGGGACTTTCTGAGGCTGGGTGGGAGGTTTAAATAACCAAGTTAAACAGAAGCCAATTAGAGAAAGCCCATCATAAGGAGGATCTTGTAAGAGGATCCACATAACTACTGGTAGAAAAAAGTACCTGAACTGAAGACTTGGTCTAATCTTGATGGGACTTCAGGTGCTCTCACCTCCTTCAGTAGGCTTCCAAAGAGATGGAGAATCCCAATTTCATGTCTCCCAGAATCCTAATGCCCTTCCTGCCTTGCCTTTGCTTTATACCCTAGTCTTCTGAGAAGTTTTGGGGAGACCCAGTCTAGATCCTAATTAGTTCAGAAAAATATCTAGCATAGCCAGAACTGAGCTAGTTATTCAGATTTAACTCACTCAAGCCAATTTCTCTTGGACCTTCATGAGGAGAAGAAACTGAGGGAACCACATATCAAGAACATCTATTATGGCTCTGCCATTAAAGGAAGTAACCAATGTGGAATCAGGCCACTGTCAAAATAATGCTCAAAATCAGGAACACCCTAGAGTACCTGAACTGGCTCTCCTCCATATCTGTCTATATCTGTAAGTGACTTCTTTCCTGCTCATGGGACTTTGCATTCTGGCTTATGACATTATTGACACAATTTGCCCAAACTTCAATGACTTTGTGTACCAGATACTAGGGGTTTTAAAATGACAGTTGATTGTCAGGGAATGTCACAGTTCCCTAAGAACAAAAACCCACTCAGACAGAGATTTAAACCTGCAAGTCTCCTAAGAACCAGTGAAGGAGTTTGGGAGAACCTACTCTGAACATGGTTAGAACTCCAAAGAGCAGTGCCTCCTGAACTGTGGTCACTGAACTAGCAGCATCAGCATCACATGGGAACTAGTTAGAAATGCCAAGTCCCAGGCTCCACACAGACCTGCTGAATCAGGAACTCTGGAGGTGCGGCTCAACCACCCTTATTTTAGCAAAGCTCCTTCAGCCAGGTGGTTCCGACGCATGCTCAAGTTTGAGAATCATTGCCATTGAGGGGATGGGAGGGGCACTGCCAAAGAAGAGGATGGTGTATGGCCTTACCACAGTCACCACATCTGTATTTATATCATTGACAGTTAACAGCTACTGTTTAAGAAGAGTGTTAAGAGAGTAGGAGTGTTAAGAGAGTAGGGAAATTTTTAAATAAGATAATAAAGGGAGGGGGTAAATTCATCTGAGAAATAAAACAAGAACAAAAAGAAGGAGAGAAAACAGAAAAGGAGCAAAAAGTAAATAAAAGGCAAGATGGAAGCAGGAAGCCTGACCTGGAAAGATTCGGGCAAATTCAATGACGCACCACAGCAAGAACTTATAAACCTAAGCTCAGTCAGTTGAGCGTCCAACTTCAGCTGGGGTCATGATCTCGTGGTCTGTGGGTTAGAGCCCTGCATTGAGCTCTGTGCTGACAGCTCAGAGCCTGGAGCCTGCTTCGGATTCTGTGTCTCCCTCTCTCTCTGCCCCTCCCCCAATCATGCTCTGTCTCTCTTTCCTTCAAAAATAAACATTAAAAAATATATATTTTTATTCCCTTGGTTTTTCTTTCTTCACTTCACAACTTAGATGGTTATTTGAGAATTTATTTTTTCATTTACTTTATCATGGATTCATCCTTAGAAAATAACTCTAGGGGCACCTGAGTGGCTCAGTTGGTTAAGTGTCTGACTTCAGCTCAGGTCATGATCTCACAGTCTGTGGGTTCAGACCCCACATCAGGCCCTGTGCTGACACCTCGGAGCCTGGATCCTGCTTCGGATTCTGTGTCTCCCTCTCTCTCTGCCTCTCCCCTGCTCCCACTCTGTCTCTCTCTCTCTCAGAAATAAACATTGGGGAAAGTGGGTGATGGCCATTGAGGAGGGCATCTGTTGGGATGAGCACTGGGTGTTGTATGGAAACCAATTTGACAATAAATTACATAAAAAAATAAATAAATAAAATAAATACAAATATATTCTAAGAAAAAGGAAAAGGAAGAAAGAAAGATTAAAAAACTTAAAAGAAAACAAAACACTTGTCCTGAATGTAGCCAGGCCTGTGCTGTGCTGTGCTCCAGCATCCAGCCAGAGTAGTATTGTTGTGAGGATTCGATGGCATAACACGTTTAAAGTGCTTAGCACAGTGGTACATAATAATTACTAAATAAACGTTTTATATTAGCAATAAAAATCTATTGCTAAAACAATGGCATCACTAAGCTGGCAAATTCTGATGTGTGTAAGAGTATTTTTGTAATGAAACAACTAAAAAGAAGCAGGGATAGGGGAAGAGGGACAGACAAGAAGGAAAAAAAAAAAACAGGAAAAAAAAAAGTTGAGAGAAGCGATCAGGTAACATGGGATCTTAATGAAGTCTTCATTGGAGCTGGTTGTGGGTATCTGGCCTCTCGATGCCCAGGCTTGATCCGGACCCTTTCTGTCAGAGCCTTGGGGAAGGCTGACAACATCCCTTTCAGCCTCACTTTGCCTCCTCGCCCCCCCGGGGAAGGAAACATGTCAGCTATCTCAGGCACAGCTGCACCTCTCAGCCTCCTGTCTTAGCTCAGCCCGCTCTGGGGGAGCAGTTGTGCATCTGGCTGGCCTGAGACAGGAACATGCTGGGACTACGGATTATTAATGGACAGGCCCTGCACCCCAAGGGCACAATTAGTCTCTGCCGTCCTCTCTCTCCTCCTTCAGCTTCCTGCCTCCACAGGGAAATCCAGCCCTGAGGAGCAGCCCTGCTGGGTAGGCAAACCATCCCCACTCTCACTTGGCACATGCAGCTGGTGGATAAGGGACTAGATTTTTCTTGGACGATGCAGGTTTATGTCTCCTTCCTGCCATGTCCTTCAAATATGCCTATGCTAAAGGTCCCTAGGTTTACGTGGAAGGGGGAAGGGGGCCCTTTTCAAAAATTTCAACCTAGCTGTGCATTAGAACTCAGCTTGGCAGTATCAGTGGTGGCCCAAGTATTAACACACGTGTGTTCGCATGTTGCTTCTTGTGTATTGTTCCCTTGGGAATCACAAAGGTAGGCAAGAGTTAGGCCTTTGTTGGGTCCCTGGCCTTAACACTGACAAAATTTCACATTTAAGCCTAATAGCAGAGGCTGGCTCTTTTTTTTAGAGAGAGGGGAAGGGGGTCTCTGTCGAGGTGGTTATGTCCTCTTTAGTAACCAGAACTCTACTTTTGTGCGGAAATCAAAGCAGCAGCAGTTGGTCTGCTGTGTGCCTGTGAACTTGGCTCATTTATGGAATGTTTAGACAGTAAGCTTCTATAATTTTAATAGTTATAGGATGCATCTATATAGTGGTTGAACTCATCTGAATGTTTCTAAAATAGTCATTCATTCAACAGGCATTTGTGAAGCACCTATGAAAGGGACATAGTAAGCATAATAACGTGCCATTTCTGTGCTAGGTTGTGGGGACAGGAAACCAATCATACAGGGGCCTTATTCAAAACTATTTGGAGTAGGTATAGTTCGGTTCACAGTGTCTTTCTCAAGGGTGGCGGGGGCAGCTAACAAGAGGAGAGCATAGGAACAGTTCCTAATTTTAGGAATTATTAGGAAGTGCTGACTTGTGGGCCAGATCTAAAGTTTTGATTGCATTGCATCTGGCTCCAAGCAGGCTGGGCAAATACCGTGGTAACATTCCTATTTTGTGCCTGTACTGGGGGTACAAAGTGAAGCACTATGATAAATCCTCAACACTTGGTTCTCTGCAAACATTCTGTGGACCTATTTAATTCCATGATTGACTACATTCTCTCCCCTCTACATTCGTTCATATGACCTATCCACTTCCTCCTTTTCTGGAGCACAGCGCTGTCCAACAGCAACATGATGCAAGCCACATATGAATTTTAAATTAGTAGATTAAAAAATAGAAAAGAAGGGATAAAATGAATAATAACACATTTACCCCAGCACATCCAAAATATCATTTCAACCCATCGTCAATATACAAATTAATGAGCTCATTTAAATTCTTTCTTTTGTACTAAGACGTCGAAGTCTTGTATGCAGTTTACGCTTATAGCGTATCTCAGTTCTAACTAGCCGCATTTCAGGTGCTCAATAGCCATGTGTGGACTGCAGAGGGCTCCCCTACCAGCCTGGACAGTTTTAGTGCCTGCTCCAGTCTTCTCTCTTTCCCCGCCCCAACTTTCCCTCTGCCATTCCTCCTTCTCTTGTATATAACTTACATATCTGTCTATAGCTGTTCAAAACTTTAAAGAAGGCATAGGTTTTATTACTTGTGTCAGAAATGTAAGATTATTACTTCATTATTATTTTTAATAATGTTTGCATAGGGGCGCCTGGGTGGCTCAGTCGGTTAAGCGGCCGACTTCGGCTCAGGTCATGATCTCACGGTCCGTGAGTTCGAGACCCACATCGGGCTCTGTGCTGACAGCTCAGAGCCTGGAGCCTGTTTCAGATTCTGTGTCTCCCTCTCTCTCTGCCCCTCCCCCGTTCATGCTCTGTCTCTCTCTGTCTCAAAAATAAATAAGCGTTAATAATGTTTGCAAAACATTAACAAGTATGACCTCCGTATCAACCCTGTGATGCAGGCAGAGTGCTGGTATCGTTTGCCTTGTCCAATCAGGCTGCTTTAACAAAATACCAGAAACTAAGTGGCTTACCAACAACAGAAATGTATTTCTCACTGTTGTGGAGGTTGGAGAGCCAAGATCAAGGTGCCAGCATGGCCAGTTTCTGGTGCTGACTTACTGTAGCTCACATGTTGAAAAGTGTGTTCTTTGCTCTCAATTCCCTCGTAAGGGCGCGAATCTCATCATGGGAGCTCCATCTCCATCACCTCATTCAAATCTAATTACATCCCTAAGGCCCCACCTCCAAATATTATCATTTTGGGGATTGGGCTTCAACATATAAATTTGGAGGGGGACACAAACATTCAGTTTGTAGTCATAGAAATTGACTATAAGTAAAAATAACAATAAATAATACTAGCTAATACACATAGCACTTAACAAATGCAGGCACTGTTTGAAGAACTCCACATCAACAAACAATACACTGAACAAATTTTTTAAAATTTATTTTATTGGAGGGGCACCTGGGTGACACAGTTGGTGAAGTGTCCCATTTTGGTTCAGGTCACCATCTCATGTTTCGTGAGTTCAAGCCCCATGTCAGGTTCTGTGCTGATGACTCAGAATGTGGAACCTGCTTTGGGATTCTGTGTCTCCCTCTCTCTCTGCCCCTCCCCTGCTCACACTCTGTCTCTCTCTCTCTCTCTCTCTCAAAAATAAATAAACATTAAAAATTAATAAATGAAATAAAATTTATTTTATTGGAGATATTTTTCTCCTGTTGTCAAGTGCCCTTGTTAAAAGGGAGGAGAAAGAAAACTAGTTCTTTGAACCTACAGTTGTATGCCGTATTACATCAGTTATGGTTCATCTGGCAAATACCCCTCTGTCTCTCCAATTACCAGGAATCTGATGCTGGCAGCAACAAAGAGGAAACACAGAGTATCAATAAATCCTTAGGCCCAAAAGAGATTACTTTCTCTAAAAACTGACTAGCATTTTCATAGCCTTGTGCCAATTACAATTAGGATTTCACACACACTGTGGCAGTTAATCCTCAGGAACCCCCCCACCCACCCACCCACTCCCTACCAGGTAGTTCTTACTATTATGAGTGACAAAATGGGAGGGGCCCAAACTGGGACCCTGATCTTCTGACCTCAAACCCCGGCCTCTTTCTTCTACCAGTTTGTGTTTTTGCATAACAATGATCACTTGATTGCTTATTTTTAAAAATGTGTGCAAATCAGTCCTATTCTAACTGTCATGATTCATTTCATGTTCAGAGGCCAAAAGTACACCCTACATTACCATCATCATAATAGTGCCAGCCAATGCTTAGTGAATACTTACCATGTTATTGTTCTAAGGGTTTTACATATATCAACTCATGTAATCACAAGGACTTCAGGTTCTGAAATAACTTCTATATCTCCTATTATCCATTCAGTTTTTACATTTGTGGAAAACAGCCATAGTGGAAAGAATATTGGCTTCGAAATTAAAACAACAACAACTAAATTCAAATTCAGTCTCTTATACTGACTGGCTGTATGACCTTAGAAAAATTTCTCACTCTCTGTACCTGCTTTGCAAAGTTGTTGCGTTAAAGTATTTTTAGTGCATTGAGCGGAAACTTGGTTCATGTTAGTTCTTGTACAGCATCTCTTAGTTTTAGGAGTGATGGCAGGAGGCAAGTATTGGGATCCTACTCAACTGCCAAGTGAGGAATACGTTTAGATAGGTAAACTGTGGGTGGGTATCTAGGATATGGACTCGCCCAGGTCTCCTTATTCTGGGACAGCTCTTTTTCCCCAAGTGGGGGAGGGGTGTGTTGCCAGCCTCTTGACAGAGTTGACCTGGGTCTCAGGTAATTGTGCCTGGCAGACAGCGTTCCCACACTTGGGTTTCTTTGCCTTCTTACTACCACCTTCTAAATGACCAAGTGCTTCCAGACCCTAGAGAGTGACAGCACCTCAACTGTGATGGCCTTGACACTTAGTTGGCTTGGAGATTATATTAGGACATGGACTTCAGTTGGAATTCGAAGGCTTTTGTTTTTAGTTAGTTGAAGTGTGAGTCTAAGCAATTATACCACAGTTTGAGAATGATGATTTTGCTGGCTTAATTGCATTTTATTTGGATAGAATTCCAAACACTTTTCTTGTAAAATAATGGACTCAATTTTTTCAGCCCTTATGCTATTTCTGTTTCAGAATCAAGCCTTCTTAATGAGTTCCTTTTTTACTAAATCTGTGTGGGTAAATTCTTAGGCTGAAGCAATAAACTGATGGGCAAAGGAATGAGGGAACAAACGTCCTGTTCACTTTGTTTGAGGGATTCATACTCCACTTGGAACACTGAATACATGCCCAAGCCACACCCTACTTAGTTTGAAACTCAAAAAACAGAAACTAATAAATGTAGGCACTTCAGTTGTCCAACTGTAGGCTCATAAATTAATTTGTTACAAAAATAAAAAACTAATTCAAGCCAATGGACTACCACATTTAAAAGTGGCACCTAAAACATTGACAATGTTCTATTATATTTCTTGTATTTTGGAGGTAGGGTGCTCATATGATGTGTGTTTACCTACAGGGACTAGATTGATCTATCTTGAGATAGGAGATACATTTTTATTTAAGAAGATACAGTAACACTTCTTTAACCCTATGCAATGGACTAAATGTCTGTGTCCTCCTAAAATTCAAATGATAAAATCCTAACCTCCAATATGGTGGTAATTTGGAAATGGAGTCTTTGGGAGGTGAATAGTTCAGGAGAGTGGAGTTCTCTAGAATGGGATTAGTGCCCTTACAAAAGGGACCTCAAAGAGCTCTCTCATCCTTTCTGCCTTGTGAGAACACCATGAAAAGTCAGCAGTCAACAACTCAGATGAGGGCTCTCACCAGACACCAAATCTGTTAGCACCTTGATCTTGAATTTACAAGTCACCAGAACTGTGACAAATGAATGTTTACTATTTAAGATACACAGTCTTTGTTTTTTGTTATAGAATCCTGAAGGATGGTGGAATATGCCACTGAAAAATGTATCAGTTTGGCATAAGAATTATTTTGAGATAAAGGCACTTGAAAAACAACAGGTACAAGAAGGGCCCTCTGAGGCTTCCCTTTCCTTCCTGGAAACAGGAGATAGAACTCCCACGTGAAAGACGTCCTCACCATACCAGGAGAAAAGAAACATTCTTATCACCAAAGACAAAGATTTGAGGCTGAGGAAATTCTATACAAACAGACCTTGTTAAAATAAGTCTTATCTTCCATTAGCCTTTTCCACAATGCCTCTGTGTTCAACCTAGTATAAAAGCATAGGTTTTGCCACTTCTCTAGGGTCTTCATTCCCTGATGAGGGTGCCTGTGTCACATAAAACATATTAAATAAGTTGGTATGCTTTTCCTGTTAATCAGTTTTATGTCTTGAATTCTCAGAGCCTGCCAGAGACCCTAAGTTTTGCCTTCCCTACGGTTTCTGGACAATAGGATGTGATTGTAAGAGGCTGAGATGCCCCACTAATACTCTCTCTACAGTCTGTGGATGGGGTCCTGGGAGAAACTACAAAAGTCAGAGAAGAATTCTTACTATACTCAACTTTCCCAGATCTCTGTAGTTCTAGTCAAGAGAGAAGGTAAAAATTTCTCCTTGTCCCTTCTTTTCCGGGTTCAGATTGACAGGAGAAAAATATTTGTTTAAAAAAAAACAAAACAGTTCTTTGGATTGTGACTCTTGTGAATTTGGTTTTGGTTACCCATTGGTTATCAATCCCTATCAATAATAACAATTGTTATCAATAATAGCAGGCAAGTATCCTACCCTACCTGTTCCCTACCAGGGACAGGTATTGCTTTCCTCTTTGTCTCATCTTGTGTACTGAGAGCTTGGCTTAGCTTTCCCTCTGCCAGGGCATACATTTTGGGCCTATGGCTACAGGCAGGCAATTGTCAGATTGGGGACCCTGAAAAATTGGTGGAACAGTAATGTGGATTGCACACCATTTGTGACTAGCATTTTACCAACAGTTACTGGTTCTCAGAGGGTGTTGTTTAAGTCTTTCTTTCTTTGTCTTTGGGAGAGACTCTGGATCTTGTGAAGGACCCATCTTTTGTAACCTCTTTGGGGATGCGTTTTGAGATCACCATTAATCCGTTAAAAGGCCTAGTGGTTTTAAGCCATAAAATGGCTTACTGGTTTGTAGTCACATTGAAATAGATATGCCTTGGAAGATTTGGACCTTTATATCTAAAAGAATTTTTTAGAGATCTCTTAATTCTAAACAAGTCTTATTGTTACCTATGAAAAGATCAGATTGAAAGAAAAAAATTAATAAGGCAAAAATGAGAATTGCCTCTAATATAAATTAGTAAATTGTATGTTTCTGTGTTTATACCTAACTCATGGTTAAAATTTAAAATTAAAACTATAGGCTTTCTATTGCATCTGTCTGTATGTTTATGTCTATATATGTTATGTACATGTGATCTTTTTGTCTACCTCCAGATGATATTGGCAAAGTTAATTTGTAAAAGAGGTGTATTTAATTGGCTTAAGAAAAATGATTACTATATTAATCTAAAATAAGCACTGAATTTATAAATTAAGTATTCATAAAACTCTCAGAAATATAGAAGCTAACTCCAATATTTTTCAAGTCCACATGATCTGGGATAATCTTCAGTAAAGAAAAGCTAGTTTAAGTTTGTTGGTTTAACAAAAATAGGCATATCTTCAGAAATATCAACATTAAATATAGTACAGGCATACAAATTCTTCTACCTGAGCTGACTAGTCAAATAAGGTTATGTTATCTCTACTAGATTTTTAAGATTATAAAGGTGTACGTTCAACCTAAGAACAAAACATACAGTAAAAAAATAAGTTGCTTAAGGTATGTCAAGCATGACAGGAAAAAAAAACTGGAGAAAACCACGTGTTTTAACTTTTAGGTTCTTTGGTTCTGTGATTTTTTAAAAAAATATTTGCTTGATTTGTCTGCAATAAAAATAACTTAAGATGATGGATAGCTTTGTTTAGTGTCTCAGGAAACTTTGATGACTAATTCAAGTATAATTAAGGTGAATAATTGAGTGAAATGGAAAATAAGTGATTTAAATGGATGTAAGTGGGATAAAAGTTTATAAATGAACTTTTTCAATAATGATTATGTTTTGTAAAATATGTCTGCATAAAAACAGTTTCTAAAATCTTTTGGTATCTTAAAACCTTGAAGTTATACTAAGTTAAGTTAAATGATAGATATTCATTGAATATCTAGATCCTTTCCAAATAAGATAAAATATATTTTTTTAAATTTTCCTTTAATGTTTATTTATTTTGGAGACAGAGCATGAGTGGGGAAGGGGCAGAGAGAGAGGGAGACACAGAATCTGAAGCTGGCTCCAGGCTCTGAACTGTCAGCACAGAGCCAGTGTGGGGGCTTGAACTTGTGAACTGTGAGATCATGACCTGAGCCGAAGTTGGATGCTTAACCAACTGTGACACCCAGGTGCCTCCCAAATAAGATAAAATATTAAAACATTAATTGGTAAACATAAGTTTATCTATTTTTGACTCCTTAAGTTTTACAAAGACAAAGATATTTGAGTCTTCTAATAAATATGTCCTTTTTTGTCACACTGGAAAATAGTATCATGAAAAAAATAGGTACCTATAAATTGTGAAATGGTGTATTCATAAAATTGGCTAGTTTGCTACAGAATGCTAGTATATGACAATCTATATATGTAAATGAAACTACTAGAAACCTTAAGAGTGAAAAGAGACAATTCTGTATGCAAAGTTTTCAAGGGAAGTAAGATGTATTTTTTATTAAAAGAGAAAACATGTATGAAAGACATGTTTTCGTTAAGGGAAAAAGAGACTAATTTTGTCCTAAAATGAAATGACTCAAAAAAGAAAAGAGGTTAGAGTGGGAGAGACCCAAAGCATAAGAAACTCTTAAAAACTGAGAACAAGCTGAGGGTTGATGGGGGGTGGAAGGGAGGGTAGGGTGGGTGATGGGTAGTGAGGAGGGCACCTTTTGGGATGAGCACTGGGTGTTGTATGGAAACCAATGTGACAATAAATTTCAAAAAAATACATTAAAAAATAAATAAATAAAAAAGAAATGACTCATCTGAGAAATGGAAAAAGTAGGACAATACGTAAATGGTTATGGAAAGTTGCAGAAGGTTTATGGGGGAAAAAGTTTATATGTTACAAAGTCAAACCTGACTAAGATTAAGTGGATTTATTTATACATTTCAAAATTTTTTTTTACAGGGCACCTGGGTGGCTCAGTCAGTTAAGCATCCGACTTCAGCTCAAGTTATGATCTCACAGTCGGTGAGCTCTAGCCCCGTGTCGGGTTCTGTGCTGACAGCTCGGAGCCTGGAGCCAGCTTCTGACTCTGTGTCTCCCTCTCTCTCTGCCCCTCCCCTGCTCATGCTCTTTCTCACTCTCAAAAAATGAATAAATGTTAAAAAAAATTAGAAAAAAAATTTTAATGTTTATTTATTTTTGAGAGAGAGAGAGACAGAGCACGAGGGGCGTGGGGCAGAGAAAGGGGGAGACACAGAATCCCAAAGCAGGCTCCAGGCTCTGAGCTGTCAACACAGAGCCCAAGGCAGGGCTCGAACTCACAGACTGTGAGATCATGACCTGAGCCAAAGTCGCTTCACCAACTGAGCCACCCAGGCACCGCTATTTATTACATGTTTAAAATGAGCTCAATAGGGGTGCCAAGGTGGCTCAGTCAGCTGAGCGTCCCACTTCAGCTCAGGTCATGATTTCATGGCTCATGGGTTCCATCCCTGCATCTGGCTCTGCACTGACATGGAGGAGCCTGCTTGGGATTCTCTCTGTTTGCCCCTCCCCAACTTGCGCTTTCTCTCTCTCTCTCAAAATAAATAAACTTGAAAAAATATATTAAAAATAAAAAACAAGTTCCATAATATACTGATACAAAACCAGTGTTTAGTCTTCTCTCTCTGTTAAAATGACAAAGTTTCTTAGACTATTGGTCTCCTAATTTAAGAGATTATAAAAGGTTTTCTTTTACCTTTGAGTAATCTGCCTAGGACAAAGATTGCGTGTCTTATCAAAAGAACTCCCTGTGCTTCATGTTAGCTTTATCAGATCTTTGATTACTGAGTCTTCTTAATATTTAAAACGCTGTGTTTTTTTTTTCTTAGGGATATTACCAACTGTATTTGCCTTTAAAATATTTTATTGTCACTTTGGTTAGGTTGATAACTGGATAGTTTTCACAGAGATCTATCATCTGCTTAATCAAGTGTTCAAACTTTTTAACATTTTTGACAAATTTCCCCAAATCAAATTCTGAATAAAGTGTTTTTGCCTTCAAACTAACTTTGGGATTTCTTAGAAGATCCCTGGAAAAATTCAAAACATTTGTTCTCTACCCTTATAAAAAGAGAAATGTGAAACTAATTAGGCTTCCTTGATATGTTAAAATACATGGGAAACATTGTCAAATAAAATTACTGTTTAATCATCTTTAGGTTATATTTGGATGAGTATATGCTACTAATAAAAGTATTTCAAAGATTGTATAAAATTCCTAAAAATTTGTCGATGTCCCTGTTATCCATATAAACAATTATAATTCCAATTACTATCTTAAAATGTTAAATGCCACAGAAATAACCAAGTTTCCTTGTAAATTACATCATAATGAACTCCCACCAGATCTTTAACCGTGGCTATTTTGGAGTCTTTCATCACTCACCGATAGTTATTTTTCACTCTGATGCTTCTCTGAAAGCTTTTACAATCAAATGCAATCAAAATTGCTTCAAAGAGATTCATGGAAAAGACTTGGACAAGTACCCTGGAATACAGGTTTCTGGTGACTTTAAAATCAAACCACTGAACTAGATAAGAATTTCCGGAAATCTGGGATGCCTGGCTGGCTCAGTCAGCATATGGCTTTTGATCTTAGGGTCATGAGTTTGAGCGCCATGCTGGGTATACAGATTACTTAAATAAATAAAGTTAAAAAAAAAAAAGAATTTCTAGAAATCTAATAGAGTGACTGATTCATAGAACTGCTAACCCAAGATCAAGCATAAACATGGGACTAAACAAACATTATATTTTTATAATTAATTTTTGTTAAAATATGACTTTTTTAATACTTTGTTTGCCATATTTAAAATTTTCATTTTTGGGACGCCTGGGTGGCTCAGTCGGTTAAGCGGCCAACTCTGGCTCAGGTCACGATCTCACAGTCCATGAGTTCGAGCACCGCGTCGGGCTCTGTGCTGACTGCTCAGAGCCTGGAGCCTGTTTCAGATTCTGTGTCTCCCTCTCTCTCTGACCCTCCCCTGTTCATGCTCTGTCTCTGTCTCAAAAATAAATAAACGTTAAAAAAAATAAATAAAATAAAATAAAATTTTCATTTTCTTGGGGCACCTGAGTGGCTCAGTCAGTCAAGCGTCTGACTCTCGATTTTGGTTCAGGTCATGATCTCACAGTTTGTGGGATTGAGTTCTGTGCTGGGCTCTGTGTTGACAGCACAAAGCCTGCTTGGGATTCTCTCTCTCTCTCTCTCTCTCTCTCTCTGCCCCTCCCCACCCATTCCCCCAAAAAAATAAACTTAAAAATTTTTTCTTTCATTTTCCCTTTTCTCTTAAACTATAACTTAAAGCAATTTTATAAATAGAACTGAAATATTTCCCTTTTCTCTCTTCCTGATCCTCCCAGAATTTGGAAATGCTTATTATGTGTTCTTTTCATGACAATTTAGTTTGCCTAAGTTCAATAATAATCTGTTCTCATAACAGGACATAATTGGAAATATGGTTATATTACCAAGGTTTTGGCTGGGATGTCATATTTGAGGATGGCATGCATAGAATTAGATAGGGCCAGACAGATTTAGGGAACTAAAGTTCGCTTTATGGAGCCAATGCTAAAAAGTCCCTTGAGATCCCAGCCTGGTGTCGTGCTTACAGGTGAGTAGGAAGGTCACTTCCTGGCACTTCAGGAAAATTAAGATATATTGGGGACCTCCAAAAGAGAGGAATTTACCCAAATCTATAGGTATTGCAGGCAAAGTCTGGTGGCAAGTTCCTGATTTGGCTTATTAACATCCATAGGCTTTTAAATATTCAATCTGAGATTTTTAATTAAAGTTCCAGCAAAGCAGACTTAAAAAGAGTCTATATGATAATTCACTATTCTTGTTGCACTTATGTAAATAATCAAGCCAAACTTAATGGGAGTAAACTTGTTTTACAAATTAGTCTTCTTCAATTATCTTTAATAAAAATGGGGGTAATTTTAGGCAGGAAATTCTGTTTTAAAATAACCTACAACGTACTCTTGTGGGTTGTTGAACATTGCCATATTTGTTGACTTAGGGTTTTTTTTCCTCTTTGTAAACTGGCTCTTGCTGTGCTTTTTGTCAATACTTGTTCCTAGTTTCTTTCCACTCTCCTGACTTGACATCACTAAAAACTAAAATTTCCCTTTTTTTTGAAGCCTGGCAAGTTGAAACTGAATGACTTGATATAAATTTCAAAAAAGCACCACAACAGATCGCGTATGGAAAACTTTCATGCCTGCTGCTCTGTAGGTCACTCAGAAAGTTCACCATAACATGTGATGCCATGACCAGAGACATTCAAACAGCAACAACAAATATTCAAGGGATTGCCACTGTTTGTCCTCACTCCACCATCTAAAGCTGCATCTAAAAATCTTCTTGACTGACTGCCTTCTGGACTCAAAACCTGAGTTGATAGTTTGTTTTAGTCATTAGCCTTTGTTTTTCTCTTGTTTCTATGGAAAGGCCCCTCATTAAATGCCTGCTACTCATACCATATAAGGCCTAATTTAGATGCCCCCCCCCACTTCCACATACACCATTGACCCCTGAAATAGGACATAACTGTTTAACTGAACTGACCTATTTTCAGGGCTAAGAGACTGATTGAATGAGTTATGGCAATCTACCAACTCAGCTTCTGGACTGTAGCATCAGTATAATCCCAGTAAACAAACTGTAATATATAATAATCTATTCTATGTATTTTGACTTTCTATAATGGAAATTCTGAAACATGTAAAAATAGGCCCAATAATATAAGGAACCCCATGTGTAATTTCCTAGCTTCAATTATCAGCTCATGGCCAATCTCCTCTATTTTACATGTACAAACCATAGTGTTTAAAATACTTTCATCTACATTATCTCCTTTGATTCTTGTAACAACTATGAAAGGTAGATTGTGTAGTTTTACAGTAAAATTCTATTGCTAACAAATTATCATTTTAATGTAAATGCCAATTTTTAAGATAGTGAGGGGAAAGATATAAAAGATGCTAGTATGCCTTTATACATGTTTTATTGGGTTTTGTGTACCCTAATTCATTAATAAAGGGAAAAGGAAGAACACTCAGCTATTTCAGCTATTATTCAAACTGAATAGAATTATTTTTCAATGAAATTGTTAGGATAAATTGCCAACTTCTACTTTTCTAGAAAACCACTTTTACTTAGTAACCTTGATCCCAACCCATCATATACAAATGGGATTTTACTGAACAAATTACTTCTAACATCACATTTTGTATATACTATCTGAAAAAGTCTAAAATTTTAAGGAAGCATTATAATTTAGAACTATTCTAGGCCAAACATGATATTTGTAGAGGATCCAGATGCAAGAAAATAAACCAAATGAGCCATTTAATTTGTGGTTTGGATGTCATTTTTATGACAGTTATCAATGAAATTGTCATGTATCCCTGGAATTTGGGGCTATTAGAATTATTTATTTTGATGTCACTCTTTTCACATAACGTCTGGTATTTTAACAGAAAGTTATGTTCACATTCATGTGGGTATTGATTATCAATACCTTCACACTACATTATTACTTGCACATGAATCAGTTCTGATTCTCTTTATAGCCTGATTTGCACACCCATATTATCATATAGATATTTACAAATACTTAATTGTGTATAGATTTTGTGTATAGAATTGTGTATAGATCTTGATCCTTTTCTTACTTGACTAAGAATATTCGAGATGTCCCCAGATGCTCATTTGAAGGTTGATTTAGTCACACTAGCAGAACTCCAGGCTCAAATGTCAAACGGGATCAGTTCTATACAGTGCGCTAATCGTGCTGCAAGCTTTTTGCTACAGAAGTGACAGTTGCATATTACTCATCAAGGCAAAATGTAAATGTTTAGTGATTATACGATATGTTTTTGTTAACTCCCCAGATGGGATTTTTTTTTTACCTTTGTTTATCTGAGAACAACAACTGAATGCTGATGAAATGCTGTGGCTGATGCCAGCAATCTAAGGCTTCATTAGTACAGATGAAGCAATGCTCACTTTGTTACACAAATAATTAGAGAGATTAAATGAAAATAAACACTGAGAGGATGTACAGAAGCTCTGAAGTTAGGTAATTATTTTAATTACTCTAGTGACTTCCACTAACCTTCATTATCAGCCACAGATCAAGTTTAAATTGTTTTATGTAAAAATATTGTAGACTATATGGAAAAGTGCTAGAGCTACCCAGTGATTATGCTTCATAAAAATGGCATTTTCTTCAAGCTTCCACTAAAAGGAGTTGTTTCCATTCCAGTGCCTGATAAACTCTCTAAATATTTTAACAGCATGATACATTTTTGTACTTAAAACTGTTTTACCCTGGTTTTATGCTTCAAATGGACATTCTTAGTAGTTCTGTATCTTTATCTTTCACCCTAGAAGATGTGGGTCCACAGTTTTGAGCCACTAAATGTAAAACAATATGGCATATTCAGTCATTTGAAATAAATGTTACTGGGAATCATGTCACCCTTATTGCATGATAAGCTGTACCTTGTATTTGGGGTAAATCGATTTTATTCCCCTCCCTACTCCAACTAAGTAAGGCTAGACACACGTCGACACCTTCCCCATAGGTGGGAGCCTTGTTGGAGGCACTGTCAGTCCTGTTCAGAACAGACCTCATTTTTATTCCTGTGTGATGATTCTGCAAGATCTCCTGGGTTAAGATCATCTTTTGAGCAAGTGTTACCTGCATTTAAATACCATTCATTGCCTGCATAATGCCAGCTCCTCTGCCAAATACTGTATCTTATTTATCCTATTTAATCCTTACAAGTTCCCGTGGAGTGTTTTATTAACTCCATTTTCCAGAGGAGGAAACTGAGGCTTTGAGAGGCTCACTGACTTTCTTTTTTTTTTTTTTTTTAACGTTTATTCATTTTTGAGAGACAGAGCATGGCAGGGAAGGGGCAGAGAGGGGGAGACACAGAATCTGAAACAGGCTCCAGGCTCTGAGCTGTCAGCACAGAGCCCGACGCGGGGCTCGAACTCACAGACCATGAGATCAGGACCTGAGCTGAAGTTGGATGCTCAACCGACTGAGCCACCCAGGTGCCCCTCACTGACTTTCTAAAGTTGCTCAAGTGGCTCAGCTGGGAATCAAACCATAGTCTGGTCTGCCTGACTGTGAGAACCATGATGCCCCCAACAGATGACTGGATGAGGTAAACCTGGATCCAAATGCTGACTAAAGACAATAGAAAAGATGAAGTGACCTCCTTGATGTGAATGTGCTAGTTAAGTGTTGTGTTGTATGACAGCTGTGAATGCTGAGCACCAGTTAAAATATCATATACCAAAATTTGTTTGATTTTAAAAGTGTCTCATCTGTGAATAGCCCTGGTTGCTGGAGAAGCAGCAGTTAGGAAATGGGTTTTATGGTATAGTAAGGATAACTGAGAATTCCCAAGTAAAGGAAATTAGTGAAGCTTTTTTAGTACAATTCAGTAACCACTGGAGCTTCCATCCTGGTAACACACAAGGCATTTCTCTTGCCTTTAATTACTGCATTAAAAATTCCAACAGAATGAACAGAGACTTCAGTAATCTCTGCAATGGTGGTCTGGTGTGTGTGCTGCTTGCCAGTATTTACGAAAAGCCTTTGCTGAGTCCCCCCCCCCCCACCCCCCCTCACTGCCCCAGGATACCGACACTGATTTCAGGCTGCGCCACCCTAGGCCAGATCAGGACACATATTCCGGAGGCTGTGTTATATCCAGAGTCCCATTAGGGTAGCAGAGAATAAGGGAAGGGATGTAATGGATTCATTGTTCCCTGTGTTAGGACGCACTATTCTGCCGAGTTTACACTATGAGTTGTAGCCGAAAGAGGGGGGTCAGAACTGAAGGCTAGCCCTCGCGGTGGGGGGACCAGGAGTGCAAGCAAACTCTGTAACACCCTCAGGTTTCAGACTCTGAGCAGGAAGTTAGGGAAACTCACAGACGGGCCAACGCCTGATGATAGTCGGAGCAGCAAGGGTAGGACTAAGAAACAGGAATCTCAAAAAGGCTGAAGGGGGTGGAGTGGGATGGGGTATCAGCTCCCGAGCTCTACAGCGCGCCCTCACACCGAATGCGCAATTGGAGGGATTTGTGAACCAGACTGAGCAAGACAAACAACCGAGAGAAGATGGGCTCAGAAATTATTTATCATGGGCTGGCGGGGGGGAAGGCTTTCCTGCTGATTTTGCAAGCATCTCCCTGGGACTTGACTATGAAGCGTGGCCCCTCTTCTTTCTTCCCGGTACACTGCAGACAGCTAGTAGGTCCACTAGATAGAAAAAGTCCTAACTAAGCGCCAATTGCTTACTCGTGGTTTTCCAGACACTGCCATGGTTCTGTATGTCTCCGTACGCTCTGTTTGATTTCGATTGCACCGTGTTTACATCTCGGAGGGCCAGCCCCTCCTGGTCGGGCTGTGTCCAAAGTGATTTCTTCAGGCCGCGCAGCGAGAAAGCCCCTGGCTAGACTCGGGGGACCCACGTTCTATTTCCACTTGGCCACTTGCCACTGACCTCGGATAAATCACTTTAAACTCTGAGCCTCAGCTTCTCATCCATAAAATGAAGGTGATTCTACTTTCCAGGCCTCTTTAAAAGGATCGTCGGGAGGGTCAAACGGAATAATTCTGATGACAGCGAACTGTGAGGAAATGGGACTCCAAATTACTGAAGGAAAAATAAGTTAAACGTACTCAGCTGGAGTTTTAGAAATCCCCCCACCCCCCATGATCTCCCCGCAGTCAGCAAGCAACCGTTCGGATTGATTCTTTCTTGTGGACCATCTCACATGCCGAACACCTACGTGTGGCACCCCTCCGTCTCCCCGGGGCTTCTATCGATTTCTGCCTTTCAGCGAAAGCGCTTTTCGCTGCTGCTGTTGGGGACACACGCCAGCACAGCAGCCCCGCAGCTGGGGACCAGAGAGAAGGGATCCTTTACCCTCCCCGCCTTTCCCCCCTCAACTCCCCACCCCAGGTCTCCCGAGTGTTCCGCACGTGAATGGGGTTTTCTAGCTGATCTCTGAAAACCTTGCAGTATTTCAGAAAGCGAAGAGCGCGCGGAGACGGGAGGCGAGCAACGAGCATCTTCCCTTCCGGGAGGTCGTGCAGCCCGGCGGGACCCTCCTCCCGCTCCTCCGGCGGTGCAGCGGCCGCCTCCAGAGCTGGCTCTGGGGGCCGTCAGCGGCAGACCCCGCGGAGAGCCGGGGGCCCCCCTCGCGACCTCCCCCTCGCAGCCCCTCTCCGCCAGTAGCAGCGCTGCTGTCTTCCCACAGGAGGACTGGGAGGACGCTGGAGTCTGCAGCGCCCCCGCCCCCTCGCTTTTTCTTTCTCTCCTTGGTTTGGGATCTTGCTGCTGGAGCCGGGAGAGGTTCTGAGAAGAGAAGAGAGAAGGATGGGAGTGCAGGCTTCCGCTGCGGCGCGCGAAACAGAGCGGGGGGAATAACATCTCCGGCGTCCGCTCGCGGTCCTCGCCGACCCGGCTGGGATGTGACGAAGCCCTCAGTGCTCTCCTCCCGCCCTCAGAGGTTCCCCCAGAGAGCGCACTGGGAGCCCACGGCTGGAGTCCCTTTGCCCGCAGCGCCGCGGGACGGGAGTGGCGAGGAGCCCCGGGGGCCGGTTCCCAGCTCGCACTCTTCGGAAAGAGCGGCTGGGGATCACCGCTTGCCTGGCTCTGGGCGCAACTCCGCGGCCAGCAGCGCGCTGCTGGACAGAGTCCCGCTTCCCGCCGGCTGACTCACCGGGATTGGGGGGACAGCGCCCGCCCACCTGCACTCTCTGTAGCCCAAGCTCCTCCGCACCCGCGCGGATCCCCCACGCCGGGGGAGCTGAGCCCCGCGGCTCCCGGCCCCCCGCAGCGTCCTCGGACCCCATGGAGAACGCGCCCACCGCGGCTTCCTGAGTGCGGGCGCCGCCGCCGTCCAAACTGCGCGCTGGGGTCTTCCAACTCGTCCCTCTCCGGGGCGTCCGAGAGGCCGGGGAAGAGCGCACTATGAAGTCCGTTCTGTTCAGCCGCTTCTTCATTCTCCTGCCTTGGATCCTAATCGTCATCATCATGCTCGACGTGGACACGCGCAGGCCAGCGCCCCCGCTCACCCCGCGCCCCTACTTTTCTCCCTACGTGATGGGCCGCGGGGGCGCCCGACTGCCGCTCCGCAGGGTTGGTCCCGACAGCGGCCCCGGGCGCCGCTGGGTGAAGCGCAACGAGTCGCGGCCACAGCCACAGCCGCGGCCCGAGCCGCCTCTGCCCACCATCTATGCCATCACGCCTACCTACAGCCGCCCGGTGCAGAAAGCCGAGCTGACCCGCCTGGCCAACACTTTCCGCCAGGTGGCGCAGCTGCACTGGATCCTGGTGGAGGACGCGGCGGCGCGCAGCGAGCTGGTGAGCCGCTTCCTGGCGCGGGCCGGGCTGCCCAGCACGCACCTGCACGTGCCCACGCCGCGGCGCTACAAGAGGCCGGGACTGCCGCGCGCCACGGAGCAGCGCAACGCGGGTCTTGCTTGGTTGCGCCAGAGGCACCAGCACCAGCGCGCGCAGCCCGGCGTGCTCTTTTTCGCCGACGACGACAACACCTACAGTCTGGAGCTGTTCCAGGAGGTAGCGGCCGGCCCGCCTCAGCTTGGGGGTGGGGGTGGGGGGGCAGGGCCGGAGGGGGCCTCTGCCGGCCCGGCTGCAGCTGCACTTGTAGAGTTCTCACTTCTCAGGGCCCCTTTCGCAACTACAGGTGGAGCGCGTTTCCGGGCCTCCTGCAACCTCTAATGGCCCTGGCTTCTTTACACTAGCGGGGGGGAGGGAGGCGCTGGTAGGGTATGGAAGAGAGGACCACTGTGGCCCAAAGGAGGGAGTGTGGCCAGGCGCTTTGCAGTCCACCTGGTCCCGAGATTGAGCCCAGGGAGTAGCACAGGTGAGGCGCGGGGGTATTTCCAGGATCAAGACTCTGACTGGCTTGAGGATGGAGCCCACATTGGTGGGGGTGGGGAGGCAGGCTTGGTGTACTCCCGAGGCCTTTCAGCGCACACAGGTGTGATTCTGAGTCTAGAACCATATGGGGAGGAAGGTGGAGATGGTGACTAAAAAATCAGCCCAGAGACAAATTTCTCTCTTCTTGTCCTTTGGCACAGAAATAGTTGTTAGTGAACACAGTGACTTCTTCGGGCTGTGTGTGTGGGTCCAACCTCTATCTCTTACTGCACCCTACAAAAGCCCTTTCCTATTCTGAAGATTTACTCTTTTTCAAGGAAACTGTCTGCTAAATGGGTTGAGACTGTTTTGCCCTGTGGTTATGTCTTTCTGCAGCCCGAAGTATTAGGTGGACAGCTCAATTCTTTTTCTCGACCTATCTCTAAGGCCTCTCTCTCTTCGGCGAGTTAGCCAGGCCACTCTTGTACCTGCCCATTTTATCCTGGTCCTCTCTGTGATGTCCTGGGTGTCACTGGTCCCCTGCTGCTGAGAATGCTCTCTTTTCCTTTGGAGGGCCTCAGGTGCGCAGAGCCAGCAGGGGATTAGGACAGGTGTTATTTCTTGAGGCTGGTATTTTGCAATCTATGTGTGTTGTGTTAAAGAGCCCAGATTGCATGGTTTTCACTTTTCCTTGTACACAAATATACCTGGAAAAAACAAACAAACCTGTACTCTTTGACTCTTCATGGGACTGTTGCTTTCCTTTACCCAAAATTCCTTGACCTCCTGCTGGTTAGACTCCATCACACCCACCCCTCTAAGTAAGTGGGACAATCTGCATGTCTCCTAAACATAAATGCCCCACATCTTCATCCTAACGTCTGTTTGGCTTTCTTTTAACCTCAGGACAGGGTTGCTTTGTACTCTTTCAGTTTAATTTTTCTGCCTATATGGGTTTTTTTTTTAAAACCATTTTTTAAGGGCAGTTGCCACCTTCATTTCTATTCATCCTCTCCTTCATGACTAGAGGGACCAGTGATTGCTTTCCATCTTTTCCCAATGTAGGGCTTTCTTTTCATGTTTCTTCAGAAGAAATAGGTTTGACATTGTAGGGTGTAGTCTTTATTATAACCAAGATTAAAGATATAATCTGATTTTTTAAGGTGGGCTTTTTTTTTTTATGTTTATTTTGAAAAAGAGGGAGAACTTGCACACAAGTGAGGAAGGGGCAGAGAGAGAGAGAGAGAATATCCCAAGCAGACTCTGCCATGCTGTAGGCCCAGAGCCCACCTGGGGGGCTCGCTCTCTCTACCTGATCTCTATCAGATCAGGATTTAAACTGAAAGCAAGAGTCTGACACTTAACCTACTGAGCCTGTCAGGTGCCCCAAGTTGGACTTTTATTTTGATCCTGCTTTTTTCCCAAAAGATAGGGTGGTTTGTATTCTGAAGCAAAGACCTTTACATTAAATACACCATAATTTTGAACTTCAATGTCTTTTTCTGTGTGTCTTTTTTTTTTTTTTTTAACCTCCTACAACTTGGAAGTTGCCTTACCTGTAAATATGTGTAGTCTTGTGTAAGTAAAGCAATGCACATCATTATTAATCAACCTTTTAGGGAGATGGACTGTGAAGGAGGAGTGATTTTCTGTTTATCTCCAGGTTCTAGCCCATTGGTATAAGGTGTTAGATGAGCAGAAGAATTGGCACTACAGGCATTGAAACAATTCAGACCAAAGTATCAAAGTTTTTCTTTGATACTTCCCAAAGAGAAAGAAAGGCTTGGTGGGGGGTATTAAGCAACAAGAGAAGAATCTGTACATTTGTTCATTGGTCCATTGGAAAAAGAGAACATAAAAAGGAGAGGGTGAGGAGAAAAAAATAGTATTGGCCCAGAGGATACTATAAAGGGAAAAACATGAAAAATTTTACAAGACGCTAAAATTTTGTACAGTTGGAAGTAACGAAAAAAAAAATCAAACTTATTTTAACTTAAGAGTATGTGCAACTCTTTTATGGACAGGTGCCAAGTATACAAAATATACGACAGAAGGAATGTTTAAAAACGTCATACACATGATACACTTGAATTTAGATGCAGTAGCTCCCAGGGACCACTCCCAGGCAATAATTTCAAGACTAGTCCCTTTCTCCACCATCTCTCGTCCTCCCCCACACACAGTGTTTTTGGACAAAGTAGACCTCTGTTCACCATGCATATATGTTGATACATTCAGTTTTCCTTTTTTGCAACACATTCTTTTGCTTGTAAGGTAAGCAATAGTGAACTCTCTAAAAATTCAGATTAGTGGGATTTATGCTTCCTTTGTTTCATACATTAATGGAATGGTCTACCTTCTACCAGTTCTAGGATCAATGATTCCATGTGGATTATAGCCTAGACATTGGTCTTGTGGAGAAAAGATAGGACTAGATTAAACATCTAAAAACTGCAGCTCCTTGGGGGAAGGGAGGATACTGATAAAGGATGCTGTAGAGGTGAGGCATACATATCTCAGTCCTTTATATTGTGCATACATACAAATTCGTTTTTAAGTAATTCACGGTACTTAGGGAGAGAATGTCCCAAGTCAGGCTTCATCTTTTATTCATAGTGCTTCTAATTTCCATGGTTGATGTTAATGTAGATAAGATAAAAGGGGGAGAATGAACCAGGTACAAATTAGCTCACTAAGCATTGGCTGCAAATGAAGGAAACTAAAAGATGAAAGGTCTCCAAATTAAATTACAGGCACAACAGGCAATCTGTGTTCAATTATTTCTCCCTGGTAGCTGGAGTACTGCTTTCTTCTTCCATACAGCTAACTAATTTTCAGCCTCCCCTCTCAACTGAGCTGTGCTGCCAGGAAAGAAATATTTGCATTACACAATGCTACATTAACATCCAAATCCATTTGCAAATGAAACTCAGTGTGAGCCGTAGCCCCAGAAACTGGACTGTCCATTGGAGGAGATGGAAAGGGTTTTTTTTTCCCCAGGTTTCCAGTATCTCAGCAGCTACTCCCCGCACATCCTGTGGCATTGATGGGGTTTTACACTACAGATTACAGGTAATCCTCCCTGCCTGAACACCTTTCTCCATCTAACCCTCTGGAAAAGCTTATTTGTGAAGGATTTAAGCTACTTTGAGAGAAGTCTGCAGATAAATGTAACTCTGTATCCAGTCATATTTTTTTATGTTTATTTATTTTTGAAAGAGAGAGAGAGTGTGTGTGAGCAGGGATTGGGGCAGAGAGAGAGGGAGACACAGAATCTGAAGCAGGTTCCAGGCTCTGGGCTCGAACCCACAAACCGTGAGATCATGATCTGAGCTGAAGTCAGATGCTTAACAGACTGAGCTACCCAGGCGCCCCTCTAGTCATATTTTCAATAACACTATTGATCAGATTTCTGTTCTTTACTTGAAAACCTACCAGTCTTTCCTGAGTCTCAAGCTGATGCTCTCGGGTGAAGTTGCTTTCACCTTTGGAAATCAATTGAATCGAAAGGTTAAAAAACGGCACTTTCCAAGCATGAGAAAAAACTTTAAAACTTTTAACTTTAAATTTAATGAGGAAAGACTAGAAGACAGGCCGACTGTGAGACATTTAAGGAGCACGTGAAAGGACTCCTTTAATGAGAAGGCATCTTGAAGATGCATTTCTGGCAAGCAGTGAACTAAAGAGGCCCTTTGTTTCGATTTTTCTGTTGGGTGCTATTAAGCTATTTGTGTGTTGATCAGGTAGAGGAGTTAAGGTTTAATTTTCTGTCTTGTTCCTTTTCTGAAGCCTCAATATGCTCCCCTCTTTATATGCGGCTTATTGGAGCCACAATGCAAAAGATACTCAAATTTACGTTTGGCACTTCCCTCCCAAATAGTAAATTCTGCCTGTGTTTCCTGAAAGACGAAAGATCTACTTTTTACTTTTACCTTTGATACAGTTACTTAGTGTAGAGTAATTATCTTTTCCAAGTGAAAAAACCTAGAAGAATCTCTTAGATGTAGCAATAAAATGACTGTTTTTCCTGAAAGGCACCCGTTCTGTTTCATTTCTCCCCATCTAAAAGCATATTAGTAATCATGTTGTAAGTCTGATAAAACGTGAGAATTTTCTAAAACTGTGTGTATAAAACTACAGCCAATTTTCTTAGGCTGTCAATGTTAAATCTAAAGATTTTTCTGTATTCTCCCTGGGTTTACAGTGCTTGAATTATGGTTAAATTTTGAGTTTTCTATGAAGACCAGTTCTTATTTGGATTTTGATATTTTAATGGACCAGAAATAGCAATTTGGGTTTAAAAGACATTCTCTCTTCTGCCTCTTCCTATTGTCTTTTTCCATCCTTCTTTGTCCTCCAACCTACTTTTCACCGATTATCTTTCTTATGAATAGACATGAAGACATGTCTGGGTTATTGTTTGGTGCAATGAGTATGTGTCTTTTAAACATTTAGACTGTTGTCTCCTACTTCTTGGATACCATAGTGGGTGACTCCATTTTCTTCTGTCTACTCCACTTGCCCCTAAATTACAAGCTGGTAAATTTTCTCTTGTGTGAACAGTAATGGAATAGTAATTGCTTTTAAGGCATGATACAAAAGCAAAATAGAAGAACTAAAGTCAGTGGTCTTGTTCATTAACTATTCCAGGTGGTATTCAAGTAGTGCTTTTTTTTTTTTTTTTTTTTTTTTGGTACAGAATTCAATAATGTTCAGATACGTCTATTCAAACGTTTTGAACTCTGATGAAATATTTGCTCAGTCTGTACAGTTAACACATTATATACTTGATTTGCAATGCTGTTAAAGTATAAGTTTTGCACGGATCTCAAGTCCTCCCCCCAAAACACAAATAAAATTGTTATACCAGTCCACAGAAAGGTAGGTAGGTAGGTAGGTAGGTAGGTTTAGAACAGATTTTCAATTCACAGAAATAGGCTAAGATAAACCATTGTTCATGCCTTATAGTTCTTGTGCACACTTTAAATGTTAACATACTCTTTACCATGGATACAAGCAAAATATAGTTGACATCAATTGAGCACTTAACTATGGGCCAGGAACCACCCTTAGAGTTGTGTTTTAACTTAAATTTGTTCCTCACAACAGCCCCTGAGGTGGTAGTATTCTGTTCCTATTTTCTTTTTTCATCCTTCTGCTGATATTTAGATCTGAGTATAGTACTTTGGAGACCATAGAGATTTTTAAAAGTGCAGCATGAATCTAATGTAGTCATTTGCTCTGGTATAATTGGTATTCCTATTTCATAGTTGAGTAGAAGTATCTGGAAGTAACTTGAAAAGGTCATGTAGCTCTTCAGAGACAGGATTTTGAACCCAAGTACCCTGGTTCTAGAGCCTGCACTTTTGACTGTTCTAAAGCTCATCTCATATAACATGTACAGTCAGATGGAAATCTGTCATTGTGGTAAGTAAAGCATTTGATGAACAGGAGTTTTCTAATATTGTTGCTGTCTCCTGCCACACTTAAACTCAGGTCTGTCTTCTTGGCCATATCACCTTATAATTTTCCCTTTTGATCTTTTTTCTCTAATATCATTTGATCTTAAGAAAATTTTATTTCACACTGTCTCATTTATAGACCATTTGATTTTTGTTTTTTATTAAAATTTTTTAATGTTTATTTATTTTTGAGAGAGAGAGACAGAGCATGAGCAGGGGAGGAGCAGAGAGAGAGGGAGACCCAGCATCTGAAGCAGGTTCTAGGCTCTGAGCTGTCAGCACAGAGCTAGACTCAGGACTTGAACTCAGGAACTGAGAGATCATGACCTGAGCTGAAGTCAGACACTTAACTGACTGAGCCACTCAGGTGCCCTACAGACCATTTGATTTTTAAATTGTTTTTTTCAAATCAGGTGGAAACTGCTAAGTTAGTATATGAACTATAGTCTTGTATGTATGTGTATGTATGTATATATATATATATATATGATATAATATGTGTGCTTTTTAGCAAATGTATTCTT
This sequence comes from Panthera uncia, assembly GCF_023721935.1. NCBI lineage: Eukaryota > Metazoa > Chordata > Mammalia > Carnivora > Felidae > Panthera > Panthera uncia. Next base: position 34,133,059 of record NW_026057580.1, on the reverse strand, counting down.
ATGAACAAGAAAGAATTGATTGTTTCTGCAAGAAGATAAAACGTTAAAATTAATTTTACGTATACATCAGCTACTATAGCTACTGAGTGTATATCTTTTCTGGACAGGCAGAATTGAACGGAAGAATAATTTGGGGATGGAATGGGGATTAGGGACAGTACTGACTTGTTTCACATGGGAGAAGCTGAGGACCTGAGTCCATTTGAGCTGAAGCTCATTTGGGAGACAACTACTTGCTGGCTGCTCTCCCACGGAGGCTGAGGTAGCTCCTCCCTGGAGCACAAAAACGTACTTGTAGAACCTTCAGCCAATGTGCTGGTGACACTGGCTATTGATATCCTACACTGTCAGGTTCATCAAACTGCTCCTTGTTGATAGAAGGCTTAATTTTCTTTTTAAAAAAATGTTTATTTATTTATTTTGAGAGAGAAAGAGAACATAAGTGGGGGAGGGGCAGAGAGAGACTCCCAAGCAGTCTTTGCACTGTTAGCACAGAGCCCGACACAGGGCTGAATCCCACGAACTGTGAGATCATGATCTGAGCTGGAATCAAGAGTTGGATACTTACCTGACTGAGCCACCCAGGCACCCCTAGAAGGCTTAATTTTCTTGTCTGATTTTTTTTTCTGGGATTAGGAATTTCCCTGGATTAAAAACAAAATGAATAAATCATTGGTTGACTCTTTTTGCATGTTAGGAAAACCTTGGAGATGTCTGTGTTGAGGGGCGTGATCATATTCTCTCCCACAAGTCAGATTATGTGGTCTTTTCCTCAAAAGAATTCGAAACTCAGTAGTCCCCCCCACCCCCCACCCAGCCACCCAATCAATCTCCTCTAGCAATGGAAGGAGAACTTTAAATAGTAATGTATGTTACAGGTAGAAACTAAGACTTGTTCCTTCAGTCTGAAAGGCAGGTATTTGTAAGTTGTATCTTCATCTCTCTCGTGAAAGCTGAGTGTGCTAAATGCCGAACATTCTTCATTAACAGAGATCTCTGTATCTAAGATAATTGCGTATTAGCAGTAATGGTATAGCACTCTGCAAGTTTCCTTCTACCTACTTGAGCTTAAACATTACCGCATTCAGAAGAGACTTGAATATACTTAGAACTCCCTCTCCTCCACTTAACAAACGTTAACTGAACATCTACTGTGTCCACTTAACCAATGTGAATTGAACACCTATGTGCTAGGCACTGTGCTTTGTTAAGGCAGGGAGTAATACAGCTGTGAACAGAGAGCGTGCATCCCAGCCCTCACAGATCAAGTATCTGGACTGAATGCACCCACTAAGATCTGTGCATGTTGAGAGAAATGCAGGTGCCTGGGAGTGCAAAGCAGAGACGGCTAATGGAAAGTAGGTGGTGTGAGTGACTGTGGAGGAAGTGACATCTGAGCTGAGACCTGGAGGACGATTGATAGGTCCTAGTGGGTGACAGGGCATGGGGAAGAGGTCTCCAGGTGGAGGGAGCCATGGTTAAGAACCTGAGCAAAGAGGGTGTGTGAATATGCAGAGAACAGAAAGATGTCCTTGACTGCAAGGGACGAGCTGGAGGAGTTGGCAGCCACGTCCCCATCTCGCGCATGTCGAGTGAGAGACTTAGTTCTAGGAGAAGAGTTACCATCTTCCCCAAGCCTGTCCTACAAAGAAAAGAAGTCTTCAGTTTTTGGTGTGTTCTTCTTTTAATGTAAATCCGTGGCTTTGAAAAGTGTGTGCAAAGCAGTGTATGGAGCATGTTTTAGTTTTTTCCTGTCCAGTTTTCAGATCACCCATCAGGCAAATCTTTGACCTTTAACTTTTTAAACAGATCTTTGATAAGGGCAAGGGAGTAAACTAGTAGAAAAACTATAAGTATTTGTACATCTAGTTGTACCAAGGCAGTGGTACTGTAGACTGTTGTGGATTCTTTAGATAGCGCCTAACCTCACATTATATAATGTAGTGTATGTTTTTCGGTTGACCGTTTCTTCCACTAGAATCTAAACTCCATAAAGGTAGCAATTTTCCTTTGTTTACTGTTGTATCGTTAGTGTTCAGAGCAGAGCCTACCATGTAGTAAATGCTCATTAAACATTTGCTGAATAAATGAATGAATTATAGGAAGCTTAGATGCTGAGGAACCCTCACAGAAGAGATCTGTTCCTAGAAAGGAGCTCTGAACAGAGATTGTCAGATAACACTCTTGAAGTCTGTATTGTGTGTCCAGGATTATATTGAGCCTTTTAAGTAGTAACTTAAAGATAAATGTGGCTCCTATGCTGATTCTAAGAGCTTTCCTGCTAAAAAGGAGAGAGAGATCAGGCCCATGAATATTTGTGTATGTAGCAAAGCATTCCTGGCATTGCCCCTTCAAAGGGCAGGAGGTGTGTCAAGGTATGTGTGAACCAGTTAAGTGTTAGGCCTCTTCACACTTAAGAAAGGCTGGAGGCTGGTGGGGAGCTCAGGTATGAACTTGGGAGTTAAACAGCCCCGTGTTCAAATCCAGCTTTGCCACTCAGTGCTTGCATGGTTTTGGCAAGAGCTGTCTGCCTCCTGTGAGTGCTGTAAGTACTGACCTATCGGCAAGTTGTAAACGTTAGTTCTTTTTCCCTTGTTCTCTCCTCTGTGGGTGACTGCCCCAGTTGAGGGGTATATCACATAGCTGCTACACTGTTTTGTTGGTTAGATGCCTCTTAATACTGTTGCTGAGATCTGGACCGTGTTTCTGGAGGCCTGGAGGGGAGGAGGACGTACAGGTGTTTGACTTTCCCAAATTAGTCTGTGCCCAAGTGGAACTGCGTAAATTGGGTGTCTTAATTACACTACTGGGTGTTACAACAGTGATTAGAGGGACAAGAGTTAAATAGGGCTTGTCTACAAAGAGTCCTAGGAGGATGTGAGAGAGTAAAAAGCATCTAAAGGGTATTTTAGTTTGAGGGGAGGTAGAAGGCTGTTCTCCTGTGGGTTAGGAGGTCTGAGGCTGATTAATGTGTGTATGAAAGCTAGGAAGTTGGCCCACATGTAGCTCAGGGCAGGTCCTGGGTGTGATTTTTGTGTACTTTCAGTCCTGGTACCTGGCTTGGGCCCAGAGCATATTGCAGGACAGATTATTTCTGGCATGAATGATGGAATCAAAGAGATGGTATGTTACAAAGGAAAGGGCAATTTAAAGGGAGGAATGCAATGAATCTATTTTTAAAGCACACGATTAGAAGCAATAGCTTGATTTTTAAGGTCATTTGCTGGGGGTGGGAAGGTTAGGAGAATTCCTCTTTCCAACACCTATTGCGGAAGGCAGAGGGGATCCCTTCTGACAGCATCACCTTGTGTGCCCAGCCCTCACCAGCCTTAACTGGGGACACTGAGCTGGCCTTCAACTGGTAATTCAACTGAGCTTGTTTCTTTTTTTTCAAACATTTCTTACATTTTCATAAATAAAAACATTTTGAAGCTTATTTTCTGCCAGACTGGGGAATGTAGCAGTTGGAGCTGTGTGTGTATGTGTATGTATATGTGTTAAACCACAGGATCCCCTGATTGCCTCCTTGCCTGTGAGTGCAGTGAGGACTGTCCATGTTCTTTCTTCACAGACCGTGCACCTTCCGGGTCAGTCTCTTACAAGAATCCTGGTCACACCCAGGGGTCTGGTGCAGTGCTCCTCACCATTTTCTGTATATACAATTCCTAAGGGTTTAGTAAAATTACACACTCTCAAGGATATTTTCAAATTGATGTCTAATTTTTTAAAATCACTTAAAGTGGTTGCAGAGCATGTGAGTTTTAGTGAATTATAAATACATTTGTTCATGAAAACTAATACATACGATGGATATTATAAATACTCTAACAGTTTTATATTCAACATTGTTTGATAAATATACTTTTTGGGGCACCTGGGTGGCTCGGTCAGTTAAGCATCTGACTTCGGCTCAGATCATGATCTGACAGCTTGTGGGTTCAAGCCCCATGTCGGGCTCTGTGCTGACAGTTCAGAACCTGCAGCCTGCTTCGGACTCTGTGTCTGCCTCTCTATCTTTCCCCTGCTCATGCTCTTTCTCTCTCTCAAAAAAGAAGCATTAAAAAAATTACTTAATCAAAAACATACTTTTCAATAACATCTGGAAATTTTATTTTTTTTCCTTTTTCTGTTTCCGTTCTCTGTTAGAATTTATCTTAGCATAACGTTTTGAGGTTCAAGGTCCTTTTTTGAGCCTCTAGTCACACATATCTGCAGAAACAAAAATGATCATAGATGGAATTTAAATTTTTTTTAATGTTTGTTTTTTTTTTTTGAGAGAGAGAGAGCACACACATGTAAGTGGGTGAGGGGCAGAGAGAGAGGGACAGCGGATCCAAAGCAGGCTCTGTGCTGACAGCAGTGAGCCAGGTGCAGGGCCCAGACTCACAAACTGCCTGAGAGATGATGACGCGAGCTGAACTCCTATGCTCAACCGACTGAGCCACCCAGGCGCTCCTGGAAGTTAAATTTAAAAAAAAAATTCCTATGGTTATAACCCTCAGTCTTAAAAATTCCTTAAGACTGAGTCAACACTACAATTAGTAACAGTAAACAAGTAATCAAAACAATATAAATGTCATGCATATGAGTACATATCATTTTTATAAAATTGTAATAACAAAACCATAAATGTTGCCAATTTGGATAATTAACTCATAAACATAAAAGCTATGTTTATTGGAAATTGGTTTCTTAATGATATGGATGGGGCATTATGTTGTTGATAACTGTTTAGTGATGAATATTACTGATTGCTAGAGAGAGATGGAGTTTAGCATAATTATGTTCTCATTAGGTCAACCTTGTTTACGTAAAGTAAATAAGATGGAAAGCATTTTTTCCTGTAGTGGTGTTCTTCAGTTTTTGAACTCTCAAGCTCTAAGCCAAAAATCATATGGTGATCTCTCAGCAAAATGTATATTTGTATATGTATATATATATATATATGTATGTGTGTATATATATATATATATATGATGATCTATTGATCTATTGATCAAGAGACTTTAGGTCTCTTTCAATTATGTTGAAAGCAAATAATTAGAAACCTCTTGTCTTCCAAAGGGATTTATTACCCATTCATTAGAGACTTTAACTTTCTTAATAAAGACAATATTTCTAATTACCTTTGTTCAGTGCCCTAGAGGTTTGACCATGTTGGGACAGTACATTTAATATGATTCAGGATGGGTAGATGTTGGCCCTTTTCTGTGAAGTTGGAGAAAAGCAGAAGGAAGGAACCTGCCCCTCTACCCAAGAATTCAGGTGTAGGAAAGCAGGTGGGAATGCTGAGGGCCTGGGAATTTATTCCCTTAAAGCTATCTGCTCAGATATTCCATGGAGAGTCTTTATATATATTCAGGGACCATGCACCCCCAGTCTGAAAAGTGAAGTTTTGGTAAAAAAGAACCCTAAGTTAGGAAGGGGAGAATGTGGACTCCAGGGCTGGGTGAGCCCAAAGCCCTCATCCCTCACGACCTCAGGGGAACTTGACTAATGTTTTCTGATTGTTTGCTGCGCCATAGGCCCTACCCTAGACATTTGGACGTGGGCACTGCTGTTTAATTTTCGATGGTATCTATGAGGTGGCAACTATGAAGACTACTTTACAAATGAGGAAAACCCTAGTATTCAGTTTCCTTACAGAGTCTGATACAAATGTATATAGTTGTGAGATTTAAATGAATTGATCTACCTGTAAAGTGGGCAAATAGGGCAACTTCCCTATTCATTTGGACATCTGCTTCTATCAGAAGTTGATGGCCCCAGGAGCTGTGGAAAGGCTCCAGAAGGTAAAATGTCACAAACCCCAAGCCACCATGGCTGTACCAATCGTGACAGCCTTGGTGGCCTCAAGATGCTGCTGTCCAATGGGAATGAGAATTTAAGTATGGTCCATGTGTGTATGTGTTGTTTATCATCTAAATAAACTTGGCATTGCAAGATTAAAATGCCAGTGTCATTTTTGAAGGTCAAGTGACAGTTTGGGGATATTTTTGTAACTTCGAAAAGTTCCTCAGCTACATCTGTTCACACTGGTGCAAGTGCTAGACCTCTCTGGAGATTTTTTTTGGGGGGGGGGGGGGGGGGTGCTGCAGCCTTGCTTTGCAGAAAGTTCTATTACACACAGTCATCGGAGCTGGTGTTTGGGGCTCATGTCCTATTAATTGTTTTCATTTTTCTTGAATGGTTATATTTAACTGTTGGCCTATTACCTTTCTTTCCTGCTAGGCACACTAAAAAGACAGGCTCTGTGATTTTTAACTTTATGGTATTGTTTTCCTCTTTATTTAAGGATTTTTAAAAAGTTTTTATTTAAATTCCAGTTAGTTAACATATAGTGTAATATTAGTTTCAGATGTGCAATACAGTGATTCAGCACTTTCATACATCACCTGGTGCTCATCACAGCAAGTGCGTTCCTTAATCCCCTTCACCTGTTGAACCCAGCCACCTCCCTCTCCCCCCCCCAACCCAGTTCCCATCTCTATAGTTAAGAGTCTGTTTCTTGGTTTGACTCTCATTTTTTCCCTTTCACTCATTTATTTGCTTCATAAATTCCACATATACGTGAAATCATATATTTGTCTTTCTCTGACTTATTTCACTTAGCATAATACTAGATAGCTCCATCCATGTCATTGCAAATGGCAAGATTTCATTGTTTTATGGCTAATATTCCATCATTTATATATACCACATCTTATTTATCCATTCATCAGTCAATGGACATTTGGGCTCTTTCCATAATTTGGTTATTGTCGATAATGCTGCTGTAAACATTGGGGTGCATGTATCCCTTTGAATTAGTATTTTTGTATTTTTTGGGTAAATAGTGCCATTGCTGAGTATATAGGTAGATATATTTTTAACTTTTTGAGGAACCTCCATACTGTTTTCCAGAGTGCTAGACCAGTTTGCATTCCCACTGACGGTGCAAGAGTGTTCCCCTTTCTCCACATCCTCGCCAACACCTCTTATGTCTTGTGTTCATTTTAGCCATTCTGACAGGTGTGAAGTGATATATCATTGTGGTTTTGATTTGTATTTCCTGATGATAAGTGATGTAGAGCATCTTTTCATGTGTCTGTTGGCCATCAGTATGTCATCTTTGGAAAAATAACTATTCTTCTGCCCATTTTTTAATTGGATTATTTGTTTTTTGGGTGTTGAGTTTTATAAGTTCTTTACATGTTTTGGATACTAACCCTTTGTCAGATCTATTATTTGCAAATATTGTCTCCCATTCCGAAGGTTGCCTTTTAGTTTGTTGATTGTTTCCTTCATTATGCAAAAGGTTTTTGTTTTGATGTAGTCCCAATAGCTTATTTTTGCTTTTGTTTCCCTTGCCTCAGGAGACATACCTAGAAGTTGCTACGGCCATTGTCAAAGAGGTTACTGCCTGTGTTCTTTTCTTGGATTTTCATGGTTTCCTCTATCACACTTTGGTCTTTAATCCGCTTTGAATTTATTTCTGTGTTGGTGTAATAAAGTGATCCAGTTTCATTCTAGTGCATGTTGCTGTCCAGTTTTCCCAGTGTTGTTGAAGAGACTCTTCCCCATTGGATATTCTTTCCTGCTTTGTCAAGGGTTAATTGACCATATAGTTGTGGGTTCATTTCTGGGTTTTCTATCTTGTTCCATTGATCTATGTGTCTGTTTTTGTGCCAGTACCATACTGTCTTGACACTATAGCTTTGTGATATAACTTGAAGTCCAGAATTGTTATTCCTCCAGCTTTGCTGCTTTTTTTGAAGATTGCTTTGCTCTTTGGAGTCTTTTGTGGTTCCATACAGATTTTAGGATTGTTTGTTCTGGCTCTGTGAAAAATGCTGATGGTGTTTTGATATGGATTGCATTAAATGTGTAGATTGCTTTGGGTGGTACAGACATTTTAACAATATTCCAATCCATGAGCATGAAAGGTCTTTCCATTTCTTTTTGTCATCTTCAATTACTTTTATCATTGTTTTATAGTTTTCAGAATATAGATCTTTCACCTCTTTAGTTAGGTTTATTCCTAGGTATCTTATTATTTTGGTGCAATTGTAAATGGGATTGATTTCTTAATTTCTCTTTCTGCTGCTTCAATATTGGTGTATAGAAATGCAAGATTTCTGTACGTGAATTTTGTATCCTGCTACTTTACTGAATTTGTTTATCAGTTCTAGCAGTTTTGGGGTGGAGTCTTTTGGGTTTTCTGTATAGAGTATCATGTCATCTGTATCATGTCATCTGCAAATAGTGAAAGTTTGACATCTTCCTTGCTGATTTGGATACTTTTTATTGTTGTCTGATTGCATGGCTAGAACTTTATTAATATGTTAATAACAGTGGTGAGATTGGACATCACTGTCTTCTTCCTGACTGTAGAGGAAAAGCTTTTTTTCCCCACTGGGGATAATATTAGCTGTAGGTTTTTCATATGTGGCCTTTATTATGTTGAAGTATGTTCTCTCTAACCTACTTTATTGAGGATTTTTATTATGAATGGATGTTTTACTTTGTCAAATGCTTCTCCTTCATCTGTTGAAATGATTATATGGTTCTTATTCTTTATTAATGTGATATATAACATTGATTGATTTGCAAATATTGAACCACCCTTGCAACACAGGAATAAATCCCAGTTGATTGTGGTGAATAATTTTTTTTTTATTGTTGGATTTGGTTTGCTAGTATTTTAATGAGCATTTTTGCTTCCATGTTCATCAGGGATATTGGCCTGTAGTTTTCTTTTTTAAGTGGAGTTTTCATCTGGTTTTGGTATCAGGGTAATGCTGGCCTCATATAATGGATTTGGAAGTTTTCCTTTTTTTATTTTTTGGAATAATTTGAGAAGAATAGGTATTAACTCTTCTTTAAATGCTTGGTAGAATTTGCCTGTGAATCCATCTGGCTCTGGACTTGTTTTTTGGGAGTTTTTTGGTTACTGATACAATTTCTTTGCTGGTTGTCAGTCTGTTCAAGTTTTCTATCTCTTCCTTTTTCACTTTTGGTGGTTTATATGTTTCTTAGAATTTATCCATTTCTTCCAGATTGCCAATTTGTTGACATATAGCTTTTGATGATATTCTCTTATGTGTTTGTATTTCTGTGGTGGTGTTTGTGATCTCTCCTTTCTTATTTGTGATTTTATTTATTTGTGTTCTTTCTCTTTTCAATAAGTCTGGCTAGGGGTTTATCACTTTTATTAATTTTTTGAAAGAACCAGCTACTGGTTTCATTCATCTGTTCTATTGGGGTTTTTTTGTTTCTATATCATTTATTTCTGCTCTAATCTTTATTATTTCCTTCCTTCTGCTGGCTTTGGGCTTTGTTTGTAGTTATTTTTCTAGTTCCTTTAAGTGGAAGGTTAAGTTGTTTGAGATTTTTGCTTCCTGAGGTAGGACCAGATTGCTATCCACTTCCCTTTGAAGACAACTTTTTCTGTATCCCAAAGGTTTTGGATCACTGTGTTTGCATTTTCATTTGTTTCCATGTATTTTTTTATTTATTCTTTGATTTTCTGGTTGACTCATTCATTGTTTAGTAGCCTGTTGTTTAGCCTCCATGTATTTATGGTCTTTCCAATTTTTTTCTTGTGGTTAACTTGTATTTTCATAGCATTGTAAGAAATGGTGCATGATATGATTTCATTCTTTGTATTTGTTGAGGCCTATTTTGTGATCTAATATATGATCTATTCTGGAGAATGTTTCATGTACACTTCAAAAGGATATGTTTTCTGCTGTTTTAGGTTAGATGTTCTGAATAGATCTGTTAAGTCCTTCTGGTCCAGTGTGTCATTCAAAGCCATTGTTTCCTTTTTCCTTGTTGATTTTCTGTTTAGATGCCCATTGATTTAAGTGGGGTGTTAAAGTCCACTACTATTATTGTGTTATTATCAATTAGTTGCTTTATGTTTGTTATTGATTTGTATATTTGGGTGCCTTCATGTTGGGTGCATAAATATTTACAGTTGGATCTTGTTGGGTTGTCTATGATTATGTAGTGCTTTTGTGTCTTTATTTTAAAGTCTAGTTTGTCCAATATGAGAATTGTTACTCCAGCTTTCTTTTGACATCCATTTGCATGATAAATATTTCTCCACCCCCTAGATTTCAATCTGCAAGTGTCTTTAGGTTTAAAATGAGTCTCTTAAAGGCAGCATGTAGATGGATCTTGTTTGTTTTTTTTTTTTATTAATCCATTCTGACACCCTGTGTCTTTTGATTGGAGTATTTAGTCCATTTATAATTAGAGTATTGATGGATATGTATTGCCATTTTATTGTTTTGTTGTTTCTGGAGATTTTGTCTGATCCTTTCTTGTCTTTGTCACTTTTGGTCTCCTTTGTACTCAAAAAAGTTATCTTTAATGTTTTTGGGGGAGGGGGCCTGGTTTAGTGGTCATGAACTTCTTTATTATTTTTCTGGGGAACTCTTTATCTCTCCCTTTATTCTGAATGAGCCTTGCTAGATAGAATATTCTTGCCTGCAGATTTTTCCCAGTCAGCACTTTGAATGTATCATGCCACTCCCTTCTGGCTTGCCAAGTTTCTCTTGAGAAATCTTCTGCCAGTTTTTCTCTTGAGAAAAACTTAGGGGTTTTCCCTTGTAAGTTAAGGATTTCTTTTCTCTTGCTGCTTTATAAGATTTTTTTATCACTATGTTTTGCAAATTTAATTGCAATATGTCTTGGTTGTTGGCCTGCTTTCCTTGATTTTTGGTGGGACTTCTCTGTGCCTCCTGGATCTGAACGTCTGTTTCCTTCCCAGATTAGGTAAGTTTTATGCTATTATTTCTTGAAGTAAATTTTCTGCCCCCTTTCTCTCTCTCCTTCTTCTGTGACTCCTATAATATGAAAACTATTATGCTTGATGAAGTCACTGAATTCCCTAAGTCTATTCTCATGTTGCATAATTCTTTCTTTCTTTTGTTCAGCTTCATTCTTTTATGTTGTGTCTTCTAGGTCACTAATTCGTTCCTCTGATACTCCCACTCTGCTGTTCATTGCATTAAGTCTGTTTCCAGTATCATTCACTGGATTCTTCATCTCTGATTCTTTTTTACCTCTTTTATCTCTGTGGTAATGGTCTTACTGATACTTTCTATTCTTTTTTCAAGTCCAGTGAGTATCTTATGATTGTTTCTTTACATTCTCCATCAGGCATGTTACTTGTATCTGTTTCTCTTAGAACTCTGGCTGTGGCTTATCTTGTTCTTTCATTTGGGATAAATTACTCTGTTGGCATTTTGTCCAGGTCTCTGCCTTTTTCTGTGTGTTAGAAAGCCAGCTATGTCTCTTGCTCCTGAAAGTAATGGCCTTATCGAGAAGAGGTCATGTAGCACCCAGGGCCTGGTGCTTGAAGAAATGTCTCTGGTGTGTGCTGCATGCACTCTGTTGTTGTGTTTTGGCTGCTCTACCTATCCTTCAGGCCAGTCTTCTGCAGAGGCTCTCCTTGCCTGCTGTGGGCAGTGTTTGGTCCCTGGCCTGAATGTGGTGAGTTTTTTTTTTTTAAGTTTATTTATTTATTTTGAGAAAGACAGAGATTGTGCAAATGGGGGAGGGGCAGAGAGAGGGAGACAGAGAATCCCAAGCAGGCTCCACACTGTCAGCTTGGAGCCCAATGTGGGACTTGAACTCACGAAACCGTGAGATCATGACCCAAGCCTAAACCAAGAGTCTGATGCTTAACCAACTGAGCCACCCAGGTGCCCCCCGCCTTTAAAAAAATTTTTTTTATGTGGTGAGTTTTAAGTAGGCGTGCTCTGGTGTGCTTGTGAAATGAGAAGTGACATGACTTCCACAAGGACTGAGGCCATGCAGAACTCTGGTTGGGAGACATAGTGTGGGCAGGGGTTTGTGCTGGTCTTCTGCAGGAAGCCCTCCCCACCCTACCGTGCTATGACTGAGGCAAACATGACTGAGAAAGTCTTTCCTACCTGAGCACAGGGGGTCAGGCTTGGTGTAAGCAAGTTAGGCAGCCAGTGTCTGCTCTGTGCTGCTTCCTGCAGGTGGTTCTGTGTGCTGAGGGGCAGGGGAAGGAAATGGCACCAGCCAACTCCTTTGTTCCCAGAGAGGGGTCTCTGAATCTGCCTCTCAGGGACATGGTCTGAGAAGAGCAAATAATCTTTCCACTCTGTGCCCCAGGCATTCTTCAAATGGCTGTTTCTATACCATGTGCTCCCAGGTTATTTGCCTAATGAGGGCTATCTCAGCAAGCCCATTGACTTCTAAATCTCCAGGCTTTAAGACCCACTGGTTGCAAGAACTCATGAAATTTAGCCCCTCTTAGCCAATGGCTTTGGGGAAACATCTCCTTGTGTGTTACCCTGTGTGCTCCTCTCCCTCTCACCCTTTTCTATGACCATGGCTCCCTTCCCTCTGTAGCACCTGGGATACCTTTCTCCCCTAAAGTACACAGCTCTGCACTTCCTACTTTTTTTGATGTGGCCTTTTCTCTCCCTTTAGTTGTGGAGTCTGTCAGGCTTCAGGTTGATTTCTCTGAGGATTTGAAAAACAGAAATGTGGGGTGCCTGTGTGGCTCAGTTGGTTAAACATAGACTTCGGCTCAGGTCATTTCAGGGTTCATGAGTTCAAGTTCTGCATTGGGCTCTGGGGATAGCTCAGGGCCTGGAGCCTACCTCAGATTCTGTGTCTCCCTCTCTCTCTGTCCTCCCCTACTTGTGCTCTGTGTCTCTCTCAAAAATAAACATTAAAAAAACAAAAACATAAACAACTGTTAAGAAGTTGGGTGGTTGGTGCTTGTGGTTTCTGGGGGTGATAATAAGGTTTTTATAGCAATCCTGGGTTTCCTCTGAAAATCAGTTGATTGTCCTGTAGTTTCAAATCTAGGTGTTCATTTGGTTGGCTCTTGTAAATCCAGTGACATTTAAAAGTAAATGCCTATTCTTGGTTTCTTGTTATCTCTTATCCCTAAATGTGAAGGGAAATGGGAAAGAAGCAAAAATTGAATATACATAAAATTTACCATTTTAACTATTTTTAAGTGTACTGTTCAGTGGCATTAGGTACATTCGCTTTATAAGCAACCATCGCCTCTGTCCATCTCCGGAACTAGTGTGTCATTCCAGACTGACACTCTGTACCCATTAAATAATAAGTCCCCTTTTCTCCCTCCCTGGTAAACTATAATCTACTTTCCCTATGAATTGGACTATTCTAGATACCTTATATAAGGTAAAAATCATACAAAATTTGTCCTTTTGTGTCTCGCTTATTTCACTTAGCATAAAATGGTCAAGGTTCATCCACATTGTACAATGTATCAAAATGTCATGTCTTTTTTTGTGTGTGGGGGTTGGCGATTGTGAGTGCTTCTTGGAACGTTGTATGGATATTTGTTCGTTTCTGCTTTCAATCCTTTTATATATATATATAGACAAAAATGGAACTGCTGGATCATATGACAAGTCCATGTTTACTTTTTTGAGGAACTTATATACTGTTTTAGATAACAGCAGCACCATTTTACATTCCCACCAACAGAGGAAATGCAGGTTTGAATTACTCTAAATCCTAGTTAATGCCTGTTATTTTCTGTTTTTTTCTTTTGTTTTTATAATAGCCATCCAATGGGCATGAAGTGGTATCTCATTGTGGTTTTGATTTGTGTTTTCCTAATGATTAGTGATGTTGACCATCTTTTCATGTGCTTGTTCACCATTTGTGTATATTTTTTGGAGAACTGTCTATTCAAGTTCTTTGCCCATTTTTAATTCAGTTGATTTGTGGGTTTTGTTGAGTTTTAGGAGTTCTTGATAAATTTTATATGTTAATCCTATATCAGATATGTGATTTTCAAATATGTTCTCCCATTCTTAGTGTTGCCTTTTTATTTTGTGTCCTTTGCCCTAAAGTTTTAAATTTTGACAAAGTTTATTATATTTTTTCTTTTGTTGCCTGTGCCCTAGCCAATAAGTTGTCACCAAATTTATTGTCATAAAACTTTTCCCCTATGTTTTCTTCTAGTAGTTGCATAATTTTAGCTCTAATATTTAGATAATTAATGTTAATCTGTTTTGAGTTAATTTTTGTACATAGTGTTAGGTAGGGGTTCAACTTAATTCTGCATGTGAGTATATAGTTTTTCCCAACACCATTTGTGGAAAAGACTGTCCTTCCCTCATTGAATGATCTTGGCACTTTTGTCAAAAATGAATTGACTATACATGTGAGGGTTTATTTCTGGACTCTCTTTTCCATTAGTCTATATCTGTATGCCAATACCACTAGTTTGATTGCTATTGTTTTGTAGGAAGTTTTAATCAGCCTTTCAACTTTATTCTCTTTCAAGATTGTTTGGGCTACTTGGGGTCCCTTGAGATTCCAAATTAATTTTAGGAAGGATTTTTCTATTTCTGCAAAAAAAAAAAATTGTTGGGATTTTTATAGGGGTTGCATTAAATCTGCAAATTTTGGGGGGTAGTATTTGGCATTTTGACAATATTGTATTTCAGTCTGTGGACATGGGATGTCATTCCATTTATTTATGTTTTTAATTCCTTTCAGCAATGTTTTGTAGTATTCATTGTACAAATATTTTGCTTACTTGGTTAAGCTTATTCTTGATTTTATTCTTTTGATGCTACCTGTTAGGTAATAAATTAGTTTTGGTTTCTGTCCTAGATCTGAAAAAAATGCTACTTATATACTACTAATGGAACTGAGGGAAACTTTAGGTACACAGAGCTACATAAAAAGATCTTAAAAATATGATAGGTCATAGAAAAATGGGGAAAAATCTGTTCTGCAATACCATTTATGTATACTTAAAATACCATTCACAGAATGTTATGCGTTTCACAAGGACACACACAAATGAAATAATTCAGGGTTTTCTGAGTTGTGTTCCATGGAACAATCTGGTACGACATTTCTAGGCATGATTTTAAATGACTTGTTTCTTATTCACATTTATATCCAGGCTGACCTCAAACATGCATCAGAGGCTAAACTTCTAATGTCTGAAACACAAAAGGAAGGGCTCCCCTTATTCCAGGCCTGGGTTTGTAGAATTTACCTAGTATAGTTTTTCTTGGAAAAATAGATGTCTTCTTAAACATCGAAGAAGAGTTTTCCTACTGACAGGTCCCAATATCTATGCCAAGGTTGGAACATCTTTGCCCCTGAACAACAAGTGATATCATTGACAGTGGACTCTAATACAGCACTTAGTAATATACCAGAATCATAAGTGCTTTAAATGTTTTAACTCCTTTAATCTTCAGAACACCCTCTGAGATGCTACTATGTTGTGCACATTTATGTGTGCAGAAACAGGTTTACAGAACCTTACAAACTTTCCTGAGACCACAGAACTAGTTAGTGGTAGAATTGAGTTTTGAATGCTGAGAGTTGGGTTCATAGATCTAACTTTTCACTTGTTTTTTTCTGTATTGTCAGTTTCTAATCTATTGTTTTGTTTGGCTCTTTTATTTTCTTTTGTATTTCATTTTCTCTTTTTTTTAGTTCATTGAGATAAAAAGTTAGATTTTTAATTTTTTATCTTTCTAAAATATGCTTGAAGCTATATAATTCAATCTGAGAAATCTCTGAATTGCATCTCACAGATTTGATGTTGTATTTTCATATTGTTCCCTTCAAAATAATTTCAAACTTCTATTGATTTATTTTTTCGTATTTTTCTATAATATTACCAACTGTTTAGTTTCTAAGTTCTTAGAGTTTTTTTTTAATCTTTTGTTCTGATATCTAGATTAATTTTTAGTGTCTTGAAAACACAATGTAGTTTTACCCAGTTGAGAGTTATTGGGATTTGTTTTATATTCTAGCATTCTGTTGTTTGGGGGCTTGTTCCATGTGTACCTAAAAAGGATGTTTATTCTAAAGTTGTTGGGTATAGAGTTCTCTATATGTCACCTGAGTGTTGCTGAAGTTCTTTCGATCTCTTATGATATTTAGTGTGCTCTATCAATACAAAGAGTGCTATGTTAAAATTCCTGATTATGACTTTGAATTATTTCTTTCTTTAATCAAAGTACAATTAACATACAGTATTATATCAGTGTCAGGTATAAAACTCTTTTTAAAAATTTGAGTATAGTTGACACACTGTTAACATTAGTTTCAGGTGTACAAGATGGTGATTAACAATTCTGTACATTACTCAGTGCTCACCAGTGTAAGTGTAGACCTCATCTGTTTCCAAACATTATTAAAATGTTATTAACTATATTATGTTGTAATTTTCATCTTTGTGACTTATTTATTTTATAACTGAGAGTTCATACCTCTTAATCCTCTTTATCTATTTTCACCCATCTTCTCACCACCCCTACTCTGGCAACCACTAGTTCATTCTCTGTATTTAATAGTCTGTTTTCTTTCTTTGTTCATTTTGTTTTTTAGATTCCACGTATATGTGAAATCATATGGTATTGGTCTTTGTCTTATCTCACTTAGCCCGTTATCCTCTAGGTCCATCCATGTTGTCAAAAATAGCAAGATCTCATTCGTTTTTGTGGCCAGTACTCCATTGTATACATATACCTGTCACCTCTTCTTTAGCCATTTATCTATCAATGGACACTTGGATTGCTTCCATACCTTCACTGTTATAAATAATGCTGCAATAAATATAGGGGTGCCTATATCCTTTCAAATATATACCTGCTTTCTTTGGGTAAATACCTAGTAGTGGGATTACTGGATCATATGGTATTTCTATTTTTAATTTTTTGAGGAGCCTCCATTCTGTTTTCCACAGTGGCTGCACCAACTTACATTCCCACCAAAGTGCACATGGGTTCTTTTTTCTCCACATCCTTGCCAACCCTTAATATTAACCATTCTGAATAGTGTAAGGTAATAGCTCATTGTGATTTTGATTTGCATTTCCCTGATGATTAGTTGGTGATTGAACATCATTTCATGTGTCTGATTGCCATCTATAGGTCTTCTTTGGAAAAATATCTCTTCAGGTCCTCTGCCCATATTTTAATTGGACTGTTTGGTTTATTTTTGGTGTTGTGTTGTTTGACTTTTTTTTATATATTTTGGATATTAACCACTTATTAGATATATCATTTGCAAATATTTTCTCCCATCTACTAGGTTGCCTTTTTGTTTTGTTGATGGTTTCCTTTACTTTGCAAAAGCATTATATTTTGGAGTAGTCCCAATAGTTTATTTTTGCTTCTGGTTCCTTTGCCTAATGAGGTCTGTCTAAACAAATGTTGCTAAGGGTGATGCCTAAGAGATTCTGCCTATGTTTTCTTCTAGATGTTTTATGGTTTCAGGACTTGTTTTTAGGTATTTAATCCATTTTGGGTTTATTTTTGTGTATGGTGTAAGAAAGAGGTCTAGTTTCATTCTTTTGTATGTTGCTGTCCAGTTTTCCCCAGCACCATTTATTGAAGAGACTCTTTTTTCTGACACTGTATATTCTTGCCTCCTTTGTTCTAGATTAATGGGGGCTCTATTAAGTTCTGTTGATATTTGTATCTGTTTTTGTGTCAGTGCTGTATTGTTTTATTTCTTTGTAGTATAGTTTGAATTTGGCATTGTGATACCTCCAGTTTTGTTCTCTTTTGTTGAGATTGCTTTGGCTGTGTGGGGGTCTTTTGTAGTTCCATACAAATTTTAGGATTATTGTAGTTCTGTGAAAAATGCTGTTGGGTATTTTGATAGGGATTGCATTAAATGTGTACATTGTTTTGGATAGTATGAACATTTAAATGATACTAATTTTTTAATGATACTAATTTTTTTGTATGTCTTACAGTTTTCAGGGCATAAGTTTTTCACCTCATGATTTAATGTATTCCTAGTATTTTATTATTTTTGATAGGGCCATTTCTTCTTTCTTTTACATTATAAATGTATAAAAATGCAGTAGATTTCTGTCTTAATTTTGTATCCTGAAGTTTCTATCCTGCAACTTTACTGAATCATTTACTAGTTCTAATAGTTTTTTTTTTTTTAAGTTTACTTATTTATTTTGAGAGAGAGAGCATGAGCAGGGAAGGGGCAGAGAGGAGAGGGAGAATCCCAAGCAGGCTCCATGTGGTCAGTGTGCTGAGCCCAATATGGGGCACAAACCCATGAAGCTGTGAGATCATGACCTGAGCTGAAATCAAGAGGCAGACACTTAACCAACTGAGCCACCCACGTGCCCCAGTTCTAACAGATTTTTTGGTGGCATCTTTAGGATGTTTCTCTAGATGGTATCATGTCATATGCAAATAGTGACAGTTTTATTTCTTCCTTATCAATTTGGATGCCTTTTATTTCTTTTTCTGGTTTAAATGCTGCAGCTAGGATTTTCAGTACTATGTTGAATAAAAGTGGATATCCTTGTCTTATTCCTGTCCCTAGAGAAAAAACTTTGTTTTTCCTCATGGAGTATGATGTTTCCTGTGAATTTGTTATATATGGCCTTTATTTTGTTGAGGTATATTCCCTTTAGACCCATTTTGTTGAGAGTGTTGATCATGAGGGGATGTTGAATTTTGTCAAATGTGTTTTCTGCATCTATTGATAAGATCATATGGTTTTTATCCTTACTCTTGTTAATGCGATATATAACAGTGATTGATTTGTGAATAGTGAACCACCCTTGGGTTCCTGGAGTAAATTCCACTTGATTGTGGTGAATGATTGTTTTTAACATATTGTTGAATTTGGGGACACCTGGGTGACTCAGTAGGTTGAGCATCTGACTCTTGGTTTTGGCTTAGGTCAGGATCTCATGGTTTGTGGGATCAAGGCCCCACATTGGGTTCCGTGCTGATGGCTCAGAGCCTGCCTGGGATACTGTCTCTGCCTCTCACTCTGTCCCTCCCTCATGCATGTGCATTCTGTCTCTCTAAAAAATGACATTGTTGAATTTGGATTGCTAATAATATTGTTGAGGATTTTTGCATCTATGTTTATTAGGGATATTGGTCTGTAGTTTTCTTTTTTGTGTAGTGTCTTTGTCTGGTTTTGTTACCAGGGTATTGTTGGTCTTATAGAATGAATTTGGGTTTTCCTTCCTGGTTTTTTTGGAATAGTTTGAGAAGAATAGGTATTAATTTTTCTTCCTTTAATTTTTTAAATATTTATATTTGAGAGAGCACAAGCTGGGCAGGGGCAAAGAGAGATAGGGACAGAAGATTCTAAGTGGGTTCTGCACTTACAGCAGCGAGCCTACTGTGGGGCTTGAACCCATGAACCGTGAGATCATGACCTGAGCTAAAGGTAGACACTCAACCGACTTAGCCACCCAGGCATCCTGATATTAATTTTTCTTTAAACGTTTGATAGAATTCACCTGTGAATCTATCTAGTCCTCAGCTTTTGTTTGTTGGAAGTTTTTGACTACCAGTTCAATTTCATTACTAGTAATCAGTCTGTTTCTTCCTGATTCAGTTTTCAGAGATTGTGTGTTTTAAGAAATTTATCCATTTCTTCTAGGTTGTCCAATTTGTTGTCATATAACTTTTCATAATCTCTTATCCTTTGTGTTTCTGTGGTGTTGGTATATCTTATTTTGTTTTTATATGAGTTATCTCTCTTTTTTAGTGATATCTAGCTACAGTTTTATCAATTTTATCTTTTCAGATAACCAGCTTTTGGCTTCACTGATTTTTTTTCTATTTCATTTTTTCCTGCTCTAATTTTTATTATTTCCTTCCTTCTACTGACTTTGGGCTTTTAGTATTTTTTTGTCTAGGTTTTTTAGGTGTAAGGTTAGGTTGTTTGAGATTTTGTTTCTTGAGGTAGGACTGTATTACTATAAATTTCCCTGTTAGAACTGCCTTGTTATGTCTACAAGATTTTGGACCATTGTGTGCATGGGTTTGTTTGTTTATTTTTGAGAGTGGGAGAGACAGTGCATGTGTGTGAGAGCAGGGGAGGGGCAAAGAGAGAGGAAGAGAGAGAATCCCAAGTGGGCTCTACACTGTCAGCACAGAGCCTAACATGGGGGTTGAACTCACAAACCATGAGATCATGACCTGATCCGAAATTAAGAGTTGGGTGCTTACGTTACTGAGCCACCAGGTCCCCCTATACCATTGTGTTTTCATTTGTCTCTGTGTGTCTTTTGATCTCCTCTTTGATTTTGTGGTTGACTTAGTCATTGTTTAGTAGCATGCTGTTTAGCCTCCATGTGTTTGTGCTTTTTCCAAGTATTTTTTCTTAAAATTCATTTCTGGTTTCATACTGTTGCGATTGGAGCAATGCACGATGTGATTTAAGTCTTTTTAAATTATTTAGACATTTTTTGTGGCCTAACGTGATCTATCCTAGAGAATGTTACATGTACACTTGAAAAGAATGTGTATTCTGCTTTTTGGGGGATAGAATGTTCTGTATGTATCTGATAAGTCCATCTGGTCTGGTGTGTTACTCAAAGTCATTTCCCTATTTTTCTGTCTGGGTGATCTATCCATTAATGTAAGTAGGGTGTTCAGGCCACTTACTATTATTGTATTACTGTCAGTTTCTTCCTTTATGTTTGTTTATATTTGCTTTATATGTTTAGGTGCTCTTAAATTGGGTGCGTGGATAGTTATGATTGTTATATCTTCCTATTGGACTGATACCTTTATCATTATGTAGTGCCTTTCTTTTTTCTCTTGCTATACATAGTCTTTGTTTTAAAGGCTATTTTGTCCAATATATGTATTGGCTTTTTATTCATTTCTATTTGCATGGTATATGTTTTTCTATCCCTTCATTTTCAGTTTGTATGTGTCTGTAGGTCTGAAATGAGTTTCTTGTAGGCAGCATATAAATGAATTTTTTTGGTTTTGGTTTTTAAAATTTTTTTTTAGTCCCCCTTTGTTCTTTGGAGCATTTAGTTCATTTATATTTAAACTAATTATTGATAGGTATGTATTTATTGCCATTTTGTTAACTATTGTTTGGATATTTCTGTAATTCTTGTCTGATCCTTTCTCCTCCTGCTCTATTTCCATATCATTTGATGACTGTTTTTTCAGTGTTCTGCTTGGATTCTTCTTCTCTTTATTTTTTTTGTGTATCTATTATAGGTTTTTGATTTTGTGGTTACCATTGGGTTCTTATATGACATCTTATTGTATAGCAGTGTGTATTACATTGATGGTCGTTTAAGTTTGAACACATTCCAAAAGCACTAAATTTTTAACCCCCCCCCCCACATTTTATGTATATAATGTCATATTTTACATTTTCAATTTTGTGTATCCCTTGACTAATTTTTGTAGATATAATTGATTTTACTCCTTTTGTGTTTTAATCTCTACTGTTTTCATGAGTGATTAATTTACTACTTTTACTATTTGTTTGCTTTTACCTGTAAATTTTTCCCTTTCATAATTTTCTTCAAGTTATGGTCTTTATTTCCTCTTGTAGAGTTCCCTTTAACATTTCTCGTAAGGCTAGTTAGCAGTAATGAACTCCCTTAACTTTGGTTTGTCTTTATCTCTCCTATTCTGAATAAAAGCCTTGCTGGGTATCTTATTCTTGGTGTAAGTTTTTTCCTTCAGCACTTTGAATATATCTAGTCACTTCTTTCTGGCCTGCAAAGTTTCTACAGAAAAATCAGCAATAGCCTTATGTGGCTTCCCTTGTATATAACAGTTTTCTCTTGCTGTTTTTATAATTTTCCGTCATTACTTTTTATCATTTCAATGATTCATCTTAATGTGGGCCTTTGGGGATTTATCTTGTTAGGGAGTCTTTACCCAGGTTAGGGACATTTCCGACTATTATTTCTTCAGATTAGGTTTCTGCCCCCTTCTCTCTCTCTCCTCTTTCTGGGATCCCTATGATGCAAATTTTATTACATTTGATGATATTGCTGAGTTCCTTTAACATTGTCTCATTTTTGTTACTCTTTTTGCTGTTTGGTTGCTTTCCATTATCCTGACTTTCAGAATGCTGATCCATTTTGCATCCCCTAAATCTAAGGCATCTAAATGATTCCTTTTCATTTCATTAATGAATTTTTCAATTCTTCTGACGGTTCATTTTTTAAAAAAATATTTTCTTTGTTGACATTCTTACTGAGCTCATCCACTTTTCTCAAATTCAGCGAGTATCTTAATGACCATTGGTTTCAATTCTTTACCAGGTACTTTGCTTATCTTAGTTTAGTTTACCTCTTTTACTTTGATTTTTGTCTTGTTTTTTTATTTTTATTTTTTTCCATTTGGGACATATTTTTCTGTCTGCTCATTTTGTCTAATTCTCTGTGTTTGTTTCTATGTATCATGTAGGTTAGTTAGATTCCCTAGTCTTTAGAGGAGTGGTCTTGAGTAGGAGAGGTCTTGTGGTACCTGTAGCTCAATTGCCCCTGGTTACCAGAAATAGGAACTCTGTTGATGGTCCTTGTGTGGGCTGTGTGCTCCCTTCTGTTGTGGATGAGCTGCCATTGCCTTTAGCCCAGCAGGCTTCAGTGACCTGCTTTGCCTGCTGTTGGGCACACTGGTCATGGTTTGTTCCCCAAGCTGTCATGAGGCCTGAGGCCACCATAGGCTTGTTGGTAAATGGGGCCAATAGTCAGCCTAGTTGTCTGCAGTCAGCCTCTCTAGTGTAGTTGTGGGTACATCAAAGGGCAGAGCCTGTTCCCTGCTTGGTCAACTGAGAGGTTCTCATTTGTGGGCGGGGGTGGCTATCAGCCTAGCTGTTAGCAGTTAGCTTCTCTGCCACAGGTATAGATGCACTGAAGGGCATGGTTTGCTCCCCGTGCTGTCAGCTAAGAGGCTGGGCTACTGGAGCTGTGGGCATGCTACTGTGTGGGGTTATCTCTTCCACTCCTCAAGGCAGGAATGACTTCAGAGTGATACTGGTCCTTGCTGGGTATGGTAGGTAGGATCAGCTTTGAAGAGGTGCCTGCTCAGGAAGGTAGGTTGGATGGGGCAGTCTGTAGGGAACATAGATGGGGCATGAGGAGGTAGCAAGATAGATGGAGTCAGTCCTGCCTCCTGCAAGTGTCAGGCTATCTAGGCTGGAGGAAGGGGAAGAGAAATGGCCCCTGCCATCACTCCCCCACCCCACCCCCCGCCCCTGCAAAGAAATCTTTTAAAGATCCCTGCTTCTCTAGTACATGTTCTAAGATTAGTCAATAAATCTCCTTCACATATACCCCAGGTACATTTCAAACTGCAGTTTCTTGTTATGTCTTGGGCCGAGTTATATATTTTGTTGGCTCTTTAGAGGCAGAACTCAGTTTCATGTTACCCTCTGGCTTTCCTAGAGTTAAGCCTGCTGATTTTTCTAGCTCCTGAAGTTAAGCCCCACTGGTTTTCAGAGCCAGATGTTATGGGGATTCATCTTCCCAGTGCAGTTCCCTAGTGCCAAGGATTCCTGGTGTAGAGTCTGTTCCTTTTGCTTCTCCGTGCTTATGGTTTCCCTCTCATTTGTGGTTAGTCCTGCCAGAGATTTAATTCCAAACTGTGTTTTCACTCCTCCTACCCTTTTCCCTGTGGCCTCCTCTCATTGATTGTGGAAGGTCCATTCTGCCAGTCTTTGAGTTGGGTAAGTTGCATAATTATAACTGTTATCTTGTGTTGGTGGGAGAAGGTGAGCTCAGGATCCTCCTACTTGGCCATTGTCCCCAAATTTCCTTTCTCCTTTTAGATTTACCTATTTTTGGCTTCATGTATTTTGAAGCTAGGTTATTTGGTGCATACACCTTTAGATTTTTGTATTTGATGAATAGACCCTTTTATCATTTTGAAATGTTCCTCATTATCTCTGATAATCTGTTTATCTTGAAAACTACTTTGTTATTAATATACCTGCAGTAACTTTCACATGCTTACTGGTTGCAGGATATACCTTTTTGTATTCTTCTACTTTTATCCTATCTCTGTTCTCATATTTAAACTTTGTTGTAAGTACTGTATGGTTCTTGTTTCTTTGTCCATTTTGCCTTTGATACCGTTCTCCCAAGTTAAGAGCTTAATGTGTAAACAAACTTTATTTAAATAAACCATGCTATGTCTTGTACTGAGTAAACAGCCTCCACATTGTGTGTGTGTGTGCGCGCATGCGCACGCGTGTGCATCCATGTGCTTGCATGTGGGTATGAGAAAGAGAGAAAGAATTGGACTTTCGTAGTAAGGTTTTTTTTCAAGGTTCACTTATATGTTTATTTTGGGGGAGGTGAATTTTATTTTTAAGTAATCCGTATACCCATCATGGGGCTGGAACTCATGACCCTGAGATAAAGAGTCGCATGCTCTACCGAGCCAGTGAGGCACCCAAATCTTTATTTTTTTTTAAATTTTTTTGATGTTTATTTATTTTTGAGACAGAGAGAGACAGAGCATGAACGGGGGAGGGTCAGACAGAGAGGGAGACACAGAATCTGAAGCAGGCTCCAGGCTCTGAGCTGTCAGCACAGAGCACGACGCGGGGCTCGAACTCACGGACCGTGAGATCATGACCTGAGCGAAGTCCGACGCTTAACCGACTGAGCCACCCAGGCGCCCCCCAAATCTTTATTTTTGATTAAAGTTTGGTCATGATAACTTTGTAAACCTTTTACCGAGGCTACAGAGTCTACTTACTACTCTTAGGAAAAGCGCTATCAAATTTTCTTTTATTATTTTATGGGAGTGTTTAATTCTTTCCGTAATTTTAGACATTTCTCTCCCTGTTCGTCTTTTATTCATTTGTCACATTCTGAGTATATTTTCCACCAGGAAATCCTGAAAATGTATTTTTTCTTTCTCTTAGATTTCAGAGATACAGAGATACAGAGATAGAGTTACAGAGATAGAGTTAATCATACTTACCAGTCCTAACCTGCTGTTGCCATCATTGCAAGTTTTCTTCCTTGTTCTGTTTATTTCTTTTATTCTTATAATCAGGCATCTATTCTAACACGTATGCTGTAGTTGTTTCATTTGTGTGTATCCATGTGAAATGTGGAGCGTTTTGTGTGCAGTACTTTAGTGTATATAAATGACATTGTGAAGTATATTTTTTTGTATTTCTCCATGCTGTACCATGATTTAAAGATCTATGTTTATTGTTGTGTACATTTCTTATCTATTACTTCTTACTATGAAACTTTATTTTTTCAAATTGGAACTCTCATAAATGCTCATAGAATTTGCCATGAGGTTACTTCAGTCACCATAGCACTCTAATGCATTATCAACTGACGAAACAATTAAAAGTCCAGTTCTGCTGCTCAAAGGGACTATTGAGTCAAAGACTGCCAAAGTGGAAAGTTCCCACTTTCTTGTGAATTAGGTCCCTGTAAATGTGAATCTTGCACATATATGACCAGTATCCAGCTCCTAGGACTTACTCCCTGGGGAATATGTCCCTGATGCTCCTGACCCTCCTTCATTCAGGCACATGTGTTCGTTAGATGCCTTAGATTTATCTTCTTAAATCCATACCATACTTCTCCCTGATTATGCAGTTAAAGATTTTATAACACTGAACCAAACCGACAGCCTATAATAGTTACGGCTAAGAAAGCTATTGTCAGGGATCTTTACTTTAGGCATGAATATGAAGATTCCTGCATACTTTTGAGACGTCTGGTCCAAGAACATGGCATGTGTAACAAACAGGAAGCTTTCAGGTACAAGTTACAAAACCCCAACATAAACAGTAAAAAATTGGCTTAAGCAATAAGCATATAATCTCACTTTACTAGCAGAATAATACTGGCTGCTGCAGCAGGCAGAGCCCAACATCTGTTAAGCATGATAGAGTAGAAGCTTGTTGATTGGCCCTACAAAGCTTGCTGGGGGTTGGTGACTCTTCTGGACAGAGTTGGTGATTTTGACATCTCAGTTATTTCATCTTGTCATTACACTAACTGTAACACATGGCTTCTTTTTTTTTTTAAGAAAGAATGTTAAAATATATTTAAAAGGCAAAAGTCCCCCGCTCTTCAGAACATATTCTAAATATAAGATGTTATCATGAAATGAAATGAACACAGAAAACCTTTTCTGTGGTTTTCTCCTTAGAAATTGGTTGGTCTCCTGCTACTTAGATCAGTCTTGTACATTTGGGAAAGAACACACGGCTTCTTTTAAGTCACTTTAGTAAGGGAAAAGGGCTAGTCGATTGCCTGTTTTTAAGAGTTGTTGCTGGGGCGCCTGGGTGGCGCAGTCGGTTAAGCGTCCGACTTCAGCCAGGTCACGATCTCGCGGTCCGTGAGTTCGAGCCCCGCGTCGGGCTCTGGGCTGATGGCTCGGAGCCTGGAGCCTGTTTCTGATTCTGTGTCTCCCTCTCTCTCTGCCCCTCCCCCGTTCATGCTCTGTCTCTCTCTGTCCCAAAAATAAATAAAAAACGTTGAAAAAAAAAAAAAAAGAGTTGTTGCATACTAAGGCAATACAGTTTCCAGCTCCTTTTTTTTTTTAATTTTTATTTTTACTGAAATATGGTAGACACGCAATGTTACTTTAGTTTCAGGTGTACAACATAGTGGTTGATAAGTCTGCACATTTTTCTATGCTCATCACAAATGTGTTTACCATCTGTCACCATACAATGCTGTTACAATACCATTGACTGTATTCCCTATGCTGTTCTTCTATCCCCATGGTCTATTCATTCCATAATTGGAAGCCTGTATCTCCCACTCCCCTTCATGAATCTTGCCCATCTCCCCACACTCTTCCCCTATTGAAACCATTCCTTTTCTGTATTTATGGATCTGTTCTGCTTTTTATTTTCTAGATTTCACATATAAGTGAAATCATATGACATTTGTCTTTCCCAGTCTGACTTATTTCATGTAACGCTGTACCTTCTAGGTCCATCCATGTTGCCACAAATGGCCATAAGAAAGAATGAAATCTTACCAAGTAATAATCCATTGTATGTATATACCACATTTTTATCCACTCATCTATTGATGGATACTTGGATTGCTTCCACATCTTGGCTTTTGGAAATCAAACTGCAGTACACATAAGGCTGCATATTATCTTTTCAAATTAGTCTTTTCATTTTCTTTGGAATACCCAATAATGGAATTACTGGATTATATATGGTATCTCTATTTTTAAGTTTTTGAGTAACCTTCATACTGTTTTCCATGTGGCTGTACTAATTTACATTCCTACCAACACTACATAAGGGCTCCCTTTTCTCCATATCCTCACCAACATTTGTTATTTTTGTCTTTTTGATACTAGCCATTCTGACAAATATAAAGTGGTATCTCATTGTGATTTTGATTTACATCTCCCCAGTGATTAGTGATATTGAGCATTTTTTCATGTGTCTGTTTCCCATCTGTATGTCTTCTTTGGAAAAATATTCAGGTCCTTTGACCATTTTTTAATTGGATTGTTTGTTTTTTTTGGTGTTGAATTGTATGAGTTCTTTATATACTTTGGATATCATCCCCTTACTGGATATATCATTTGCAAATATCTTCTCCCATTTGCTAGGTTGCCTTTTTGTTTTGTTGATGGTTTCCTTGCTGATCAGAAGCTTTTTATTTTGGTGTAGTCCCAATAGTTTATTTTTGCTTTTGTTTCCCTTGGCTAAAAAGGCCTATTTAGACAAATGTTGCTAAGGATGATGTCAAAGAGATTACTGCTTATGTTTTCTTTTAGCAGTTTTATGGTTTCAAGTTTCACATTTAAATCTGTAATCCATTTTGAGTTTGTTTTTGCATACAGTGTTAAGAAAGTGGTTTAGTTTCATTCTTTTGCATGTAGCTGTCCAGTTTTCCCAACATCATTTGTTGCAGAGACTGTCTTTTCCACATTGTATATTCTTGCCTCCTTTGTCATAGATTAATTGACCACATAGGTATAGGTTTGTTTCTAGGGTGTGCACTCTGTTCCATTGATTTATGTGTGTGTTTTTGTGCCATTACCACACTGTTTTGAATACTAAAGCTTTGTAGTATAGTTTGAAATATGGGATTGTGATAGCAACAACTTTGGTCTTTCTAAGATTATTTTGGCTATTCATGGTTTTTTGTGGTCCCATACAAATTTTAGTGCTGTTTGTTCTAGTTCTGTGAAAAATACTATTGGTAATCTTGATAAGGATTGCATTGAATCTGCAGGTTACTATGGTTAGTACAAATATTTCAACAATATTCTTCCAGTGCATAAGCATGGAATATCTTTCTCTTTGTGTCCTTTTCAATATCTTTCATTGACGTTTTATAGTTTTCATAGTATAGGTCTTTTATCTCCTTGGTTACATTTATTCTAGTTATTTTACTATTTTTGGTGCAATTTTAAGTGGAAATGTTTTTTTAATTTCTCTTTCTGCTGCTTCATTATTTATGTATAGAAGTGCAACAGATTTCTGCGTATTAATTTTATATCCTGTAACTTTACTGAATTTATTTATTCTGATGGTTTTTTGGTAGAGTCTTTAGAGTTGTTTATACATACTATGTCGTCTGCAAACACTCTCTCTCTCTCTTTCTCTCTCTCTCTCTCTCTCTCTCTCTGTCCCTCTTTTTCTTTCTTGAGCATGAGCAGGGGAGGCATAGAGAGAGAGGAAGAGAGAGAATTCCAAGCAGGCTCTGCACTGTCAGTGTGGAGCCCAGTGCAGGGCTTGAACTCACAAACTATGAGATCATGACCTGAGCCAAAACAAAGAGTCTGGATACTTAATGGACTGAGCCACCCAGGTGCCTTTTTTTTTTTATTTGCAGTGCCTTCTTTACTATTTTCAATGCATTTTTTCCTGATTGCTGTAGTTACAGCTTCCAGTTCTATGTTGAATAACAGTGGTAAGAATGAACATCTTTGTCTTGTTCCTAATCTTAGAGGAAAACCTTTTAGTTTTCACCATTGAGTATGATGTTAGTATTGGGTTTTTCATGTATGGCCTTTAGTATGTTGAACATATGTTCCCTCTAAACCCACTTTGTTGAGAGTTTTTATCATGAACAGATGCTGAATTTTGTCAAATAGTGTTTCTACTTCTATTGAGATGATCATATAATTTTTATACTTCATTGTGTTAATGTGGTGAATATGTTGATTTTGTGAGTATTGAATAATCCTTCCATCCTTGGTATAAATCTCACTGGATTGTGGTGAATTATGTATTGTTGAATGCCATTTGCCAATGTTTTTTGGTGGATTTTGCATCTGTGTTCATCAGGAATGTTTGTAGTTTTCTTTTTTTTTTTAATTGACTTGTCCAGTTTTGATATCATGGTAATGCTGGCCTCATATCTTTCTTCCTTCCTCTATTTTTTTGGAATAGTTTGAGGAGAACAGGTATTAACTCTTCTTTAAATGTCTGGTAGAATTCATCCACACCGGTTGTTTCTAAGGACCAGACTTGGATCTGACTTACATGAGTTCTGTGTGTGTTCCACAGTCCAAAATCTGCCATATGACTCCATCCTAACTGTAAGGAATACTGAGACATGGATTCTTCCAGTGAGCCTAGGAAGACGACAGGCTGTAGTGAACAGAGAGCCACATTCTCATATCAGGAAGTCCAGATATAAAGTAGGTTTCAGGGTTGTCTGACAGCAACTCTGCGATGTCATCAAGGGTCCAGAATCTTTCCCATCTAGGTCCTCACTGCCATCCTCAGAATGTCAGGGTTTGGTTTTGTTTTGTTTTGTTTTGTTTTGTTTTGTTTTTTTGAGAGAGGGAGGGAGGGAGGGAGGGAGAGAGAGAAGGGGGGCAGAGGGAGAGAGAGAGAGAGGGAGAGAGAGAAACACAAGCAGACTCTACTCTCAGCACAGAGCCTGACACGGGACTCAATCCCATTACCCTGGGATCATGATCTGAGCCAAAATTGAGAGTTGGACGTTCAACTGACAGCCACCCAGATGCCTCCACGGTGTCAGTTTCGTCTTCAGGCTGTCCTTCTCCTGGTTGCAAAATGACTGCTACATTTCCCACCATCACATCTAAACATGACTATGTGCTGAGGTGAAAAGGAAACTTAGGAGGCCCTTAGGAGTGAGGGAACCTCTCCCAGAAGCAGCTAAGCACAGGTCCTCTGATGAGCAGAACTTCCAGTACTCAAACTAACTGCTGACAAGTGAGAATATATCCCTGGCATGGGAGAAGGTCACCATCTTTGCAGTCATGTCAGCTGGTCACCATCTGAACCAAACTGAAGCTCAGCCATCAAGGAAGAAGAGAGTAGATTTTGAGTAGGCAGCCAACAGTACCTGCCACGGTCATTCTCTGCATTCATTCACATCATTTCTGTTCCCTAATAAAGTTTTTTTTAATGTTCTTCATATGGTTCCTGAATTATTCTCAGTAAGTTTATGCCTAACATTTCCATATTTGCTCTTGGTGTGATAATGCCAGTTTCCATGATATTCGCTGGTATATAGGAAAGCTATTGATTATCATTCACCTCTTTAATTTTCTTTTATGTGTGTATCTCTATAAATAGCTTTAAATTCTTTTTTTTGAAGTAATGTTAGATATTAATTAAATACTAGGAAAGAAACCTTGAGGTAGAAGGATCTTAAATGGAAAAGGAGACAAGGTGACAGGGTTGAAGAGTAATAAAGCAAAGAGTATTTTATTATTTCCCACTTCTGTGAAAATAGAGGTTACATCTTATTGCCTGGGAAAGAAATGGGAATATGTGTTTTTCTCAAAACTTGTCTTAAAAGAATAATTTTGTGTGTGTGTGTGTGTGTGTGTGTGTGTGTGTGTGTGTGTGTGTGTTTCGGTTAAGGTTATGATCTTGGTTTGTGAGATTGAGCCCCATATTGGGCTCTGTGCTGATGGTGCAGAGCCTATTTGGGATTCTCTATGTCCCTCTCTCTCTGCCCCTCCCTGCTCACCTACTCTCTCTCAAAATTAATATATAAACGTAAAAAAAATCCCAGAACTTTAACAACCTTCCCCCACCACCACAACTGTTCTCCCCAAGAATAATGGGAGATCAGTAGCTAGTTTTCATATGGAGAAATTAAGAAACAAATGAAGGAATTGGAACTTTTCACAGAGTCATAGTTCTCAGCAAACTAGAGCAGAGAGTTGGATGCTTAACTGACCTAGTTCATTACTTTTTGTTGCTGAGTAGTAATGTATGGAATGGACATATCACAAATTGTTTATCTGTTTACAAGCTGATGTATGTTTGGGCTGTTTCAAGCTTATTGCTGTTATGAATGAAGCTACTGTGAACATTCAGGTGCAGGATTTTTTTTTAAGTTTATTTATTTTGAGAGAGAGCGCACACATGCGCTCTTTTTGGAAGAGAGGGAAGAGAGGGAGGGGTGCAGAGGAGGGGGGAAGAGAGGGAGGGGGGCAGAGGATCTGAAGTGGGCTCCGGGCTGACAGAGAACCCAATGTGGGGCTCAAACTCATGAACTTTGAGATCATGATTTGAGCTGAAGTCAAGAATCAGAGGCTTAACCAACTGAGCCACCCAGGCACCCTAGGTGCAGGTTTTTATATGGACATATAATTTCCTTTCTTTAGGTAAATACCTAGAAATGCAATTGCAGGGTCATATGATAAGTATATTTTTTAACTTTGTAAGAAACTGCCAAATTGGTTTCCAAAATGGTCATACCATTTTATCCTCCCACCAGGAATGTATAAGAAGCCCAGTTACTCTACATCTTTATCATCACTTGGTATTGTCAGCTTTTAATTTTAGCTATCCTAGTGGGTGTATAATGATATCTTATTGTGATTTTTTAAAAATCTTATTGTGGCTTTAATTGCTGGCTTTAATTTGCTGATTTTATTTTTAATGACTGATGATATAGAACATCTTTTCATGTGCTAATTCGTCATTCATTTTTCTTTGATGAAATGTCTGTTCAAATCTTTTGACCCATTTTTTAATCATTTAATATTAATAGTGGTTAATGCTATTCATCCCTTGGGCTTTTTTATTGAGCTGTAAGAATTCTGTATATTCTGAATCTAAGTTTTTTTGTCAGGTGTATGTACTGGTATATTTTCTTCCAGTCTGTGACTTGCTTTAAAAAAAATTAACATTATCTTTTGAGAGAATAGACAATTTTAATTTTGACTTAAAAAATTGAGAAACTGAACTTAAAGCTCATATTTGTAGGTATTACCTGAGGAATCTTTGCCTACCTTAAGACTTCAAAGATTTTTCTCTTGTATTTTGTTCTACAAGTTGTATAAATTTAGATTTTGTATATACGTTCATGTTTCAATTTTTGAGTTAATTAAAAAATTTTTTTAATGTTTATTTTTGAGAGAGACTGAGTGTGAGTGGGGAGGGGCAGGGAGAGGGAGACAGAGACACAGAATCTGAAGCAGGCTCCAGGCCCTGAGCTGTCAGCACAGAGCCTGATGCAGAGCTTGAACTCATGAACTGCGAGATCATGACCTAAGCTGAAGTCCGATGCTTAACCCACTGAGCCACCCAGGTGCCCCTGAGTTAATTTTTATGAATTTGTGAGACATGGGGATTGAAGTTCTTCACTCCCTCCTGCTTGCTTGCTTTGCTTTCTTGTCTTCCTTCCTCCTTTTTTCTTTTCTTTTTTCTTTTCTTTCAGCATAGATGCCCAATTCTTCAAGCATTATGTGTTTAAAAAAAAAAAGAAGTGTCATCTCCTCCATTGAATTGCCTTGACATCTAAGTAAAAAAAAAAAAAAAAAAAAGCTAGCCATGTGTGGTAAGAACTCCTTCTGAACTCTGATCTCTTTCATTTATCTCCATGTCTGTCTTTGCACTAATATCACATTGTCTTGATTAGTGTAGCTTTATTTTTTTTAATGTTTATTTACATTTTTTGAGAGAGAGTGTGAGTGGGGGTGGGGCAGAGAGAAAGAAAGAGAACCCCAAGTAGGCTCCATGCTGCCAGCACAGATTCTGACATGGGGCTTGAACTCAACAAAACTGTGAAATCAGGACCTGAGCCAAAATCAAGAGTCAGACGGTTAACTGACTGAACTACCCAGGCACCCAATGACTATTGTAGCTTTGTAATAAGCAGAGCCCAAGCTAGCTACTCCCAGACAGTCCATACCGATTCATGAATTCATCTGCTTTCAAGCACGTAGTATACTTAAGCTGGCCATGTGAAAGCAGTTACTTAATTTGTATTAAAGCTTAAAGAGCTGAAACTACAACCTGATTTGCTTTCATATATTAAGGTTTTTAATTATGTTCCTGTTTCATGTATTTCTTGTGGTACCTATATTTCTAATGGTGTCTTTTATATACATACTTTACATATTAAATATGTAGGAACATTTCTTATTTCCATACAACAGTGTTGCCTCCCTATTTCTTGAAAGGCATGGCCCATTTGGCATGTTTTTGTTTCCCACTTTCGAGATAAGAATATCTCTTGTGACAGCATCAACTGGTAATAATGGTGATTGACCCTGAGACACTCAGCATTGAGGAGGTGATGGCATGGTGGGGGGCAGAGACTGTGGACAACCGGGGAGGGCTGGCACTGCTGAAGGGACATAGCCCCTCGGTGCCACTGTTGGCATATGTATTTCTAGCCCAGTTTGCCAAATTTTTAGAGAGGCCAGAAATATTTGGATTTGAACATGTCTCAGTTTAAAACACAAAATCTCTGTGCAAGCCAAACCAAACTTTCCTGCAGGACCACATTTGGCCACATGCTCCCCTGGTCTGCACAATAAATAAGAGTACAAAAAAATGAGAGAAAAATTGATCCCAGGCTACAGAGTAAGTCTGCACCATATCTGACAGGGGTGGATGGAAAGGAATGATTACCTTAGAAACTTTTGAAAAACAATTTTTTAAATAGACTTTGTTCTTAGATCAGTTTTGTTTATTTTTTAATTTTAATTGAACTATAGTTGACAGATCAGTTTCAGGTGTTCAGCATAGTGATTCAAAAACTTTAAACATAAAATGCTCACCATCTGTTACGGTTCAGTGTTGATACAGTATTATTGGCTATATTCCCTATGCTGTATTTTTCATTTCTGTGACTTATTTACTTTATAACTGGAAGTTTGTATCTTAATTCCCTTCACCTATATCACCCATCTCCCTACTCCCTTGCCCTCTAGAACCTACCATTTTTTTCTCTGTATTTATGAGTCTGTGTTTTTTATTTGGTTGAGTGGTTCTTAGAGTATACATATAAGTGAAATCCTAAAGTATTTGTCTTTCTTTGACTTACTACATTAGATATCACCTGATAGGTCCTTCCATATTGGATGGCAAGAAATGACAAGATTTCTTTTTTCCCATTGGGTGATATTCCATTGTGTATATGTACCACATCTTCTTAATTCATGTCTTGATGGACACTTAAGTTGCTTCCATATCTTGACTATTGTAATTAATGCTGCAGTAAATATAGAGGTGTATATATCTTTCCTAATTAGTCTTTTTAATTTTTTTCAAGTAAATATAGAAGTGGAATTACTGGATTGTGTGGTACTTCTATTTTTAGTTTTTTGAGGAACATCTGTGCTATTTTCCAGTGCGGCTGCACCAGTTTACATTCCCACTGACCATTTACAAGGGTTCCTTTTCTCCATGTCCTCACCAAAACTTATTTCTTGTCTTTTTGATACTAGCCCTTCCGATGAGTGTGAGGTGATATCTCATTGTGGTTTTGATTTGCATTTCCCTCATGATTAGTGATGTTGAGCATCTTTTCGTGTGTCTCCCATCTATGTTGACTTTGGAAAAATATCAATTCAGATCCTCTGCTCATTTTTAAATGAGATTGTTCAGTTTATTTTTGGTATTGTAGGAGTTCTTTATATATCTTAGATATTAACCCCCTATTGGATATATCATTTGCAAATATATTCTTCCATTCACTAGTTGCCTTTTCATCTTGTCTATGGTTTCCTTCACTGTGCAAAAGCTTTTTAGTTTGATATAGTCCCCACTGTTTATATTTGTTTTTGATTTCATCACTTGGGTAGACATAGCCAGAAAAATGTTACAAGGGTGATGTCCACTAGATTACCACCTGCTTTTTCTTTTAGCAGTTTTATGTTTTCAAGTCTCACATTTAGGTCTTTAATCCATATTGACTATTTTTATTTATGGTGTAAAAAATTGGTCTACTTTTATTCCTTTCCATGTAACTGTCCAGTTTTCCCAGCACCATCTGTTGAAGAGACTGTCTTTTCCCCATTCTATATTCTTGCTTCCTTTGTCATTGATTGACAGTATAAATATGAGTTTATTTATGGGCTCTTTATTGTATTCCATTGATCAGTGTGTCTGTTTTGTTTGGTTGGTTGGTTGGGTTTTTTTTTTTTTTTTTTTTGCTAGTACCATACTGTTTTGAGTACTGTAATTTTGTAGCATAGTTTGAAATCTGGGCTTATGATACCTCCAATTTTGTTCTTTCTTAAGATTGCTTTGACTGTTTGGGGTCTTTTGTGGTTCCATACAGATTTTAGGATTAATTTTTCTAGTTCTGTGAAAAATACTATTTTTAAAACATTTTTTAACATTCATTTATTTTTGAGAGCCAGAGAGAGACAGAGCATAAGTGGGGGAGGGGCAGAGAGAGAAAGGGAGACACAGCATCCAAAGCAGGCTCCAGGATCTGAGCTGTCAGCACAGAGCCCAATGCAGGACTCGAACCCATGAACCACAAGACCATGACCTGAACTGAAGTTGGTGCTTTACCAACTGAGCCACCCAGGCACCCCTACTATTGTTGTCTTGATGGGGATCTCATCGAATCTGTAGTTTGCTGTGGGCCATATGGACATTTTAACAATTCTTCCAGTCCATGAACATGGTACATCTTTCCATTTGTTTATGTCATCTTTTATTT
The DNA here is from genome assembly GCF_023721935.1 of Panthera uncia. Classification (NCBI taxonomy): domain Eukaryota; kingdom Metazoa; phylum Chordata; class Mammalia; order Carnivora; family Felidae; genus Panthera; species Panthera uncia. Next base: position 34,097,388 of record NW_026057580.1, on the reverse strand, counting down.
CTTTCAACAATATCATAGTTTTCAGAGTATGGTCTTTTACCTCTTTGGTTAAGTTTATTCCTAGGTATTTTATTCTTGTTGATGTAATTGTGAATGGTATGGTTTTGTTAATTTCTTTTACTGCTACTTTGTTATTGCTGTATAGAAATGCAACAGATTTCCATTTATTTTTGTATCCTGAAACTTTAATGAATTCATTTATTCATTCTAACAGTTTTTTTTAATGAGGTCTTCAGGATTTTCTATATATAGTATCATGGTATCCACAAATAGTGATGGTTTTACTTATTCTTTCCAGTTCAGATTCCTTTTATTTCATCTAATTGCTGAAGTCCTAACCACAGCACTATATTGAATAACGTGGAGATGGGAATTCTTACCTTGTTCCTAATCTTAGAGGAAAAGCTTTCACCTTTTCACCCTTGAGTCTGATGTGAGCTGTGGGTTTGTAAGGTGTGGTCTTTATGATGTTGAAGTATGTTTCTTCTATACCCACTTTGTTGAGAGTTTTTGTCATGAAGAGATGCTGAGTTTTGTCAAATGGTTTTTCTGCATCTGTATGATTTTTCATTAATGTGGTGTATCATGTTTACCAGTTTGCATATATTGAGACCTCTTTGCATCCTCCAATAAATCTCACTTGATTGTGATGAATGATACCTTTAATGTACTTTTTAAATGTTTTTTTTTTTTTTT